>NW_026555331.1:56705280-56919485 GCF_014898055.3 Talpa occidentalis | reverse complement strand
GTATGGATGGAACTGGAGGGGACTGTGCTCGACCAAAAAAAAGTCAGAAGGAAAAAGAAAATACGGACTCGACAGCAAGCAACATGGCGGCGAGGAGACCTGCGAGTAAGATCTCCCATTAAAAAAAAGTGAATAGGGAGGAAAAGCGGCAGGTCCCATGAGAACTGGGACACGGAAGATAAACGGGTGACTCCGCAAACTGCCCCGAAGAAGAAACTGGCCATAAAAGAGGACTAGAAGGGAGGGAAGCGCAGAACCTGCTCCCCTCCCCCGCCCACAGAGGCGGCACTCTCCGACCAGCAGAGAGGAGGAAACAACAAAACCAAAACGGCCCCAAGAACAAACGATGCAGCAAGCGGGACTGTGAGCAGAAAGGAACTATTTGCAGCCACCACACCCCGTGAACGGGAGCTGAGGCGAACCTGCAGGATCCGCCGCGCGGCGAGCGAACGGCTCCAGGCGCCATAGAGAAGAACAAAGACCCCGGGAGACGCGCACACCAGCCTGGGCTGCCGGTAAGCTGGCGCGGAACGCGGCGTGCTCGGCGCGCTTTAAAAGCAAGTGCAGACCTGGATCGCGGCTGCCCAGGTCCCCGCGCCTGCGACCTAGGCTTGCGGGGAGACGACCTAGGCTTGCGGGGAGACGCGCGGAGGTCCTCACTGAGGTGAAGGTCCCTCCCTGAGTAAGCAGGATCCAGGCGCCCAGGCACGGGAGCTGTGCAAAAGGCGCCTTCCCGCGCCACTGAACTGGGCTACAGCCCGGCTCCTGGAACTGAGGGCTTTGAACTGAGACCCGGGGCACGAAAATTCGGGGCGTGGTTTCTCCACGACGGTGGGGCACAAGGCAGACACAGCACCCCAAAGCTGTTGAGTGTACCCTACCATCCCGCTCTGTTCTCTGTCCCACGGGGTGGGGGGAGACGAAAAACAGCCCCCAAGGACAAGGGAGAGATCTCTGGCGCCACCTAGCGACCAGGAAAAAAAAAGTCACTAACACCCTATAAAACAGGACATTTCTTAAGACTGCTTGAAAGGGCAGAAGGTTTCTGGAGGACCCAGTGGCCAGCCGGGAAGTTATTCCACGCCAGGCCCCTTCCGACCAGCAGTCTGAGCCCACAGAGGAGCAGGCACCCACGTCCGGGGCAGACCGGGTGCGCAGAAGAGTGTGCCTGAAACCGGAGGCGCAGGGACTGCATCCCGCTTCGCCATTTGAGAACAGGACATTCTTCAGTAAAAACTGCCTAAAACAGCAGAAAGCTCCCCCAGAGACAGAGAGGGCTCCTGGAAGAGCCGAGGGGAGCGGAGAAGTTCACCCCAAGATGTCAGTCAGTCCGGCAACACAGTGTCCCAACGCATACGACAAATTAGAAAACAGACAGTAGGGAGTAGAAGAACCACACGCAACCTAACAACTCCTCAGGAAAGAAGCACCACAAAAAGAAACCACTCCCCAGATTGCAACGACAGCAACTTGGAAGAACTTCTGAGCCTTCCAGAAAGAGAATTTAAAATTGCCATGATTAAAAAAGTGATAGATCAAAGAAGGAAATTGAGTCCCTAAAGAGGGAAGTAAGAGAAATGCAGGAGATCAAAGAATTAATGGAGGAACTAAAGAACTCTGGGAAAAGCAATGAAAGCAGAATAGATGAAATGGAAGAACGAATAAGTAATCTTGAAGACACAGAATAAAAAGAACCAAAACAGAAAAGGAAAGAGAAGTACGAAGGAAAAGAATGAAGAAAGACTTCGGGAACTATCTGACTCCATGAGGAAAGGAATATAAGAGTTATAGGAATTCCAGAAGGAGAGGAGAGAGATGTAGGAACAGAGAAAATATTCATGGATATAATTGAAGAGAACTTCCCAAATGAGAAGAAGGAGCTGAAAATTGATATACAAGAAGCAAGAAGAACACCAAACTTCCACGACGAAAGAAAAACACAGCAAGACACATAATAGTAAAGCTCCCAAGAATCCAGGACAAGGAAAAAATAATGAAGCTGACAAGAGGGAAGAAACAGATAACATTCAAAGGAAACCAATCAGGCTGACATCAGACTTCTCTGAAGAAACACTACGGGCAAGGAGAGAGTGGACGGACATAGTCAACAGACTCCAAGAAACAGATGCCAACCAAGAATACTCTATCCGCAAAGCTCTCTTTCCTCCATGAAGAAAGAATATGGACCTTCCCAGACAAAGAGAAACTCCGGAATTTCATTGCGACTAAACCCCCACTCCAAAAAATACTACAAGGAATCCTAAAGCCAGAACCTCAGAGGGACGAATAACAACGAAAGAAGACCAAAATAAAAAAAAAAATTATTAAAAGAATAATAAATAAAATCAAAGGAAAGACAAACATAATGGCAAATACAGATGCTAACATATCAATATTAACTCTAAATGTAAATGGACTAAACTCTTCAATAAAAAGACACAGAGTTGCAGCCTGGATTAAGAAACAAAACCCAACCTTTTGCTGTCTCCAGGAAACACATTTAGCTACAAAGATAAAATAGGCTCAAAGTCAAAGGATGGAAAACAATCCTACAAGCAAATGGGCCAAAAAAGAAAGCAGGAACAGCTATACTTATATCAGATAAAACAGACTTCAAACTCAAAAAAATAAAAAGAGACCCCAATGGTCACTACATTATGATTAAGGGGACAATACTTCAAGAAGAAATAACACTCATTAACATATACTCACCAAACGAAAGAGCACCAAAATATATCAGACAACTGTTGTCCTCTCTGAAAACAGACATCAGAGAAAACACATACGTAGTGGGAGACTTCAACACACCACTATCAACAATGGATAGATCAACAAGACAAAAAATAAGTAAAGAAACTAAAGCTCTAAATAAGGACCTAGAGCATTTGGGCTTAACAGACATCTATAGAACACTAAACCCAAAAAAAACGGAGTACACATTTTTCTCAAGCGCACACGGATCATTCTCCAGGATCGATCACATACTGGGGCACAAGACAAACATCAACAGATACACCAAGATTGAAATCATACCAACCATCTTTTCTGACCACGAAGGCATCAAACTAGAAATAAATCATAAAAGAAGGCAAGGAACTATCCTACCTCATGGAGATTAAAAGCCACACTACTGGAAGACCACTGGACTAACGAGGAGATCAAAGAAGAAATTAAAAAATTCTTTGAATTGAATGACAAGGAGGACACCAATATCCTAAATGTATGGGATGCAGCAAAAGCAGTAATAAGAGGAAAATATATAGCAATAGAAGCTCACATCAAAAACAAGAAAGAACTCAAAGAAACAACCTAATCTCGAAGCTCAAAGATCTAGAAAAAGAACAACAAAAAAACCCAGAACCAGTAGAAGAAAAGAAATAATAAAAACCAAAGCAGAAATAAATGAAATTGAAACTAAAAAAACAATCCAAAAGATCAATGAAACCAAGAGCTGGTTCTTTGAAAAAATAAATAAAATAGACAGCCCCTAGCCAGGCTCACAAAGGAAAAAAGGGAGAAAGCACAAATACACAGAATCATCAATGAAAGAGGAGAAATCACAACGGACACAGCAGAAATCAAAAGAATAATCAGTAACTACTATGAACAGTTATATGGAAACAAGTTCAACAATCTAGAGGAGATGGACAAATCCTACAACTCTACAATCACCCAAAGCTAGATAAAGAAGAAATAGAACACCTAACAGACCAGTTACAATTAGCGAAATTGAAATGGTAATTAAAAACCTCCCCAAAAACAAAAGCCCAGGACCTGATGGATTTACAAATGAATTCTACCAAACATTCAGAGACGAATTAGTGCCTATCCTTCACAAACTCTTCCAAAAATTGAGAAGGAAGGGACAATACCAAACACGTTCTATGAAGCCAATATTACACTAATACCAAAACCGAATAAGGACAACACAAAAAGGAAAATATAGGCCAATCTCCCTAATGAACACTGATGCAAAAATCCTCAATAAAATTTTAGCTATCAGAATCCAACAATGTATCCATAAGATAATTCACCACGACCAAGTTGGATTCATTCCAGGGGCACAAGGATGGTTTACATCCGAAAATCAATCAACGTTATCCAACACATCAACAAAAAGAAATATAAAAACCATATGATAATATCAATAGATGCTGAGAAAGCTTTCGACAAAGTGCAACACCCATTCATGATAAAAGCCCTTGAAATTCTTGGGATACAAGGAACATACCTCAACATCATAAAGGCCATCTATGACAAGCCAACAGCCAGTATCATTCTCAATGGTGAAAAGCTGAAAGCAATTCCATTAAGATCTGGAACAAGACAAGGATGTCCACTCTCACCACTGCTTTTCAATATAATACTGGAAGTCCTAGCCAGAGCAATAAGACAAGAGAAAGACATCCAAGGAATCCAAATAGGAAAAGAAGAAGTCAAACTATCACTATTTGCAGATGATATGATAATATACATAGAGAACCCAAAATCTCCACAGAAAAACTAATTCAACTCATCAATCAATTCAGTAAGTGGCAGGATACAAAATCAACACGCAAAAGTCAGTAGCCTTCCTATACACAAACAATAAATCTGAAGAAGAAGAAATCAAAAAAACCACCCCTTTTATTATCGAAACAAAAAAATCAATATTTGGGAATAAATCTAACAAAAGAGGTAAAGGACCTATACAAAGAAAACTATAAAACACTGTTAAAAGAAATAGAAGAAGACACAAAGAAATGGAAAGACATCCCCTGCTCATGGATTGGAAGAATAAACATTATTAAATGGCCATCCTACCAAAAGCAATATACAGATTCAATGCTATTCCAATCAAAATCTCAATGGCATTCTTCAAAGAAATAGAACAATTATTGATGAAATTCATATGGAATCACCAAAAACCCCGAATAGCCAAAGCTCTCCTGAAAAAAAAAAGAAGGAAATGGAGGCATCACACGCCCAGACTTCAAACTATACTACAAAGCCATAATCATCAAAACTGCATGGTATTGGAACAAGAACAGACATACAGACCAATGGAATCGAATAGAAAATCCAGAAATAAACCCACAGATTTATGGTCAACTAATCTTTGACAAAGGAGCAAAGACTATGCATTGGAGCAAAGAAAGTTTGTTCAATAAATGGTGCTGGGAAAACTGGGTCGCTACATGCAAAAGAATAAAGCTTGACCACTACCTCACACCATATACAAAAATCAACTCAAAATGGATTAAAGAACTAGACATAAGACCTGAAACCATAAAATACATAGAAGAAAATATAGGCAAAACACTATGGGATTTGCACATCAAAGACATCTTTACAGACACATCACCCAAAGCAGTGATAGTGAAGAGAAAGATAAACAGCTGGGACTACATCAAATTAAAGAGCTTCTGCACAGCAAAAGAGACAATAACAAAAACAAAGAGAAACCCCACCAACTGGGAGAACATTTTTGCACCCAACACTAATGATAAAGGACTGATCACAAAAATCTGCAAAGAGCTGATGAGACTCAGCAACAACAAAGAAAATAATCCAGTCAAAAAATGGGCAGAAGAGCTAAAAAGAAACTTCTCTGAAGAGGAAATGCAAATGGCCAACAGACATATGAAAAAATGTTCAACATCACTTGTAATCAGGGAAATGCAAATCAAAACTACCATGAGATACCATCTCACACCAGTGAGAATGGCACATATTAAAAAAACTAGCAACAACAAATGTTGGCGAGGATGTGGAGAAAAAGGAACTCTTCTGCACTGTTGGTGGGAGTGCAAACTGGTCCAACCACTATGGAGAGCTGTGTGGAGATTTCTGGACCTACTAAACATAGAGCTTCCATATGATCCAGCAATTCCACTCCTAGGTATTTACCCAAAGGACACAGAAACATCAATTCCAAAGAGCACCTGCACTCCTATGTTTATAGCAGCACTGTTTACAATAGCTAAGCTTTGGAAACAACCCAAATGCCCAAAAATAGATGACTGGATCAAGAAGATGTGGTACATATATACCATGGAATATTACTCAGCATTCAAAAAAGATAAACACATGCAATTTGCAGCAACATGGATGGCACTGGAAGGGATCATGCTCAGCGAAATAAGCCAAAAAGAAAAAGAAAAATACTGGATGGTCTCACTCATAGCAGGAATCTAGAAAACTTAAATAAGGGACCAGGAAAATGAATATAAGAAAGTGAAAATCAAAATCAACAAAAAAACTATGAACCAGAGACACTTTTTGGGGGGTGGGTGGCGGGAGGGGAAGGATTGGGGTCAGAATGGGGCGTTTGCAATTGTATGGGGGAATATAAAAATAAAATTTAAAAAATAAATAAATAAATAAATAAATAAAAAAAGAGAAAAAAAAAAAAAGAAAAAGAAAAATACAAGATGGTGTCACTTAAATGTGCAATATAGAGAAATAAAACAAAAGGGCCAAAAAAAGTCAAACCAAAAATAAACTAAAAAATATGACCTAAGTAACTGAGGTTACTATAGGGGAAAAGGAAGTAGAGAGAACAAAATGGGGCAGGAATACTAATGGACTATAGTGGAGGACTATGGGTTATATTTTAGTTGTGAGTGTGGTGTGGTAACAGCACATGAAGGAGATCCTATATCTCTAAATTAAAGATAACCTCAGTTTAAAAAATAAAAATTAAAATTAATTGAGAAATAAATTTCTTATTTTGTGCATATTCAGAGTTAATTTTTTATATGTTGCAAGGTATGCTTTTTATGTATCTATTAAGTAAATAGTCTGTGACATATTGAAGACTATTGATTGGTCTTTAATGCTCAGCTAATGTTGCACTCCTGAGATAAGCCATCCCACTTGGTTATGATGCATGTCCTTCTTACATAGATTCAATTTAGCAATGTTATATTGAGATTTTTAAGTTAATATTAACAAGTTATATTGGTCAATAGTTAGTTGTTGTTCTTGTACTATCTTTATATGGGTTTAGTATCAGGGTAACACTGGATTTAGAAAGTGTTCACACCTATTCCCTTTTCTGGAAAAGTTTATTTAATATTGAGATTATTTCTTCCTTGAATGTTGCATACATTGAACAGTGAACACACATATTCAAATTTCAAATGTTAAATTAAATCAACAAATAGTAATTTCTTAATTTTTAACATAGTTTTAAAAAGTCAATATATGTTGTTGCTCCTGAAATGTGACTAACTTGAAGTTGTATATATAGTTGTCAGTATGTATAGTTATGTGAAGGAATGTAGCTGATTAAATTACAATCATAAAACATTTGAGAAGAGACTTAAAGCACTAAATTAATGAAACCAGAGATCTAGGAATAGACTAAAATAGAACAAAATAGTGCATTAAAGCTAGAAGAAGCAGTAATAAAGTTGTTTAGTTTACTTTCTTTATTCTATTAAAGGGAAAACTTTCAGAGGATAATTAACTTGGCTTTTATAACCTATGTAACAAAGTTATCTTTTTAGGGAACTCCATGAAATCCTTTGTTGATACCAAATTCTTTGTCCTGACAAGACAAGAGTCACCTATCTGTTTTTTACAGAGAAATTGTGTAATTATTAAATAATTACAAAATATTTGCAAACAATGACATATCTTCAAAGATTAAAACCAGAAAGTATAGAGATTTTTCTCTTAAGCATTGATGTTCTGCAATTTTGTTATGATATATGATATGATATGAAATATATGATATATTTTGGTGTAGTTTTCTTCATCTTCATTTTACTTGGACTCTGTTGAATTTCTTGGATTTGTTAATTTATAATTTTTCTTTAAAGTTACCATAATTTTTGTTCACTTTTTTGTCTCCTCTTCTCTTCTCATTTTGGAATTCACATTACATATACATTAACCACTTGGCAATTTTCATAGGCCTCTGATATTCTGTTATTTCTGTCAATTTTTTAAAATCAATAAAATTTGATTTTTTCAAATTTTATTGATTTTAAAAACTATATAATTTCAGGAGTACAGATTCACACTTCAATATGTGCAAATGCTTCACTCATTCTACACCAAAGGTCCAGTGTCCCTTTTATCCCTTATCCTTCCTCTGCCCTCTGGTAATCACAATATTTTCCACTGAGTATTAGTTGTGTTTTGCTAACTCTTTTTTTTTTGTTATCTACATTCTACAAATGAGTGGAATGTAAATTTACCATGCAGAAATTGTCTTTCCCTTTCTAACTTATTTCATTTAGCATAATCTCCACAAAACCCATCAATATTGCCCTCAAAGCCATGATTAAATAGCTGAGTAATATTTCATTGATAATATATTCCATAATTACTTTATCCATTTGTTTGTCAATTGACATATACATTGATTTCATACCTTGACTATTGTGAATAATGCTACTATGAACATAGGGGTACATAAATCTTTACATATTATTGTTTTCATATTCTTTGGATAAATACCTAGAAGTGGTATTGCTGGAAATAAGGTATTTCCATTTTTAGTTTTTCAATTAATCTCCATAATGTTTTCCATAGACATTGCACAAGGAAGACTTG
The DNA here is from genome assembly GCF_014898055.3 of Talpa occidentalis. Classification (NCBI taxonomy): domain Eukaryota; kingdom Metazoa; phylum Chordata; class Mammalia; order Eulipotyphla; family Talpidae; genus Talpa; species Talpa occidentalis. Next base: position 56,910,938 of record NW_026555331.1, on the reverse strand, counting down.
GAAGAAACAAATTGATCACAAGTAATTGTCCCAAAATAAAACCCAGTAACATATAAAAAGAATACAAATTATAAAATTGATAATGCCTATTATGTAGTTAAAAAACCAAACATTATTCATGAAAAGAAGCAGGAAAACAGAACTCAAACCAAGAGATAAAACAATCAGTATAAACAGACACAGGAACACCATGCTGAGAGAATTATCCGATACTATTTAACTATATCAGATATCATTAAATCTATCAGACTTATGCTCCACTTATTTTTTAATAGAGAATCATAATATGATAAAGGAAATAATGATGTATATAAAAATTCTAGAGTGAAAAATAAAATCATTTGAAATTAAAAATTCAGTGATTAAACTCCCACCAACAGTGCAGGAGAGTTCCTTTTTCTATGGAGAGCTGTGTGGAGATGTCTTGACCTACTAAAAATAGAGCTTCCATATGATCCAGAAATTCCACTCCTAGGTATTTACCCAAAGGACACAGAAACATCAATTCCAAAGAGCACCTGCACCCCTATATTTATAGCAGCACTATTTACAATAGCTAGGCTTTGGAAACAATCCAAATGCCTAAAAATAGATGACTGGATCAAGAAGATGTGGTACATATACACCATGGAATATTACTCAGCATTCAAAAAAGATAAACACATGCAATTTGCAGCAACATGGATGGTGCTGGAAGGGATCATGCTCAGTGAAATAAGCCAGAAAGAAAAAGAAAAATACCGGATGGTCTCACTCATAGCAGGAATCTAGAAACCTAAATAAGGGACCAGGAAAAAGAATAACTATAAGAAAGAAAATATCAAAATCAACAAACAACTATGAACCAGAGATACTCTATGGGGGGTGGGGGGCGGGGAGAGGAGGGCTTGGGGTCAAAATAAGGGGGTTGTAATTGTAAGGGGAATATAAAAATAAAATTTAAATAAAAAAATTAAAAAAAATGTAATCTGCAAAGCCCAGCTGTGTTTTTCTAAATACTTGAGGTAATTGAATAACATTTACCACTAGATGCTGAGTTTCTTCAGTTTCCTAGATAGCGTATCAGTATCTTTTAAGGCCATAATGCTTACTGCTTCTTTGTAAATAATTGATCCCACCTGGAAACTAACCTATTGAATATAGCAATGTCTCCCCCACTCCCCGTGAGCTTTTAAATAGCCATTATATTAATATTCAACAAAATTAGAATCCTATGATTTATGATAATATTTCATACTTATTGACCAACTGTTTTCTGTTAGTCATGGTGCATTGACAGATTATAAATATAGAAGATTATTAGTTTACATCTTTATATTATAACATTTTTGACAAAATTAGCACCTGGATGAAAGATCTCAGTAAAGTTTTTTTTCTTTATTGGTAAGAAATTAATTTTCAACTGAGATATTCTTTATATATGATGCTTACCATATAAAACATAGCATAAGTATAAAGATAATTCTGAATGCTTTAAAAAAAGTTTTATTTATTTTAAAGTGAACCTGTATACGTTTACAACTAAAATAAAATTCAAGTGTGAAAAATCTCAAAAAAAAAATTCAGTGATTGAAATTAAAAGCAGATTTTAGCCATCTTGGTCTTCCTGAATTTCCAACTCTGTAACTTCTACTTGGCCAGATCTGTAGGATTTTCCTTTGCACAGAGACTTGTAAGTCTTCCGTGGACAGATTGGGCATTATTGGTCTTACCTTATTTGTTTCCTTTTCTCCAGTAATCATTGTTTGGGATTATTGTCAATTTTTGTTACATGAATTTTGTCTACTTGTATAGATGTTTAATGCATAGAGCAAGTCCAATCCCCATGAATACATCAGATTTTCACCAAAAGTGAAGCTGTCCATGTTATACTACAATTCAGAATCTTGGTTTAGTCCAAACATCTGCTTTCTCTACTTTTATTTCTGAGATGCTGGGGCCTGCTAGAGGAAATCACATAAATGTGAACAATGATGACATTATATTTTTATGGTTCTCAATTTCAGCTGCCTTCTCAGCACCATTTCCCATTATAGCTATTTCAAATGCTTGCCAGACTCTTCAAGTCCTTGACTTCAATATCTAGAATCTTTCTCTAAGCAAATTAACCTCATTAAGTGTATTTGAATGGAAATTTCTCAAATTTTCATCAAAGTGTCTAAAAAGTATCTATCTTCTATTTTTTTTTCCTTCAATATTTTCAGGGAGATGTGTTATTTACCTTTTCAAGCTAAATCCTTCCAGCTAAATCCTCCAACACAGTAGGGAGCATCCCTGCACACCTTTAAACTGCTATTTTCTGAAAAAGTTAATATCCTTTAGAAATTATTACAAGTGAAATATCTTGACCAAATTGTAGGAACTTTTAAATTTTAGTTTTAATGACAATTACCACCAGAAAACCTTGACAATTCATACTCACACCAATATTGTAAATTACTTCATATTGTGTCATATTCTTTTCATCACTGGACATTATTGCTTTTTAATCTATTTTAGCTTTAGTAGGGAAGATATGATATCTCATTGGTTTTATTTTGTACATTTTTAAAAAAATTTTTGTAAACAATATTTTTTTACATCTTTAATTAATAACATGGTTACGCATCTTATAATATGCATTAATGTTTCTTCTATAAATTTTCATACTTTTTCACTTTTTTGCTGATTCAAATTTTAAATACATGAATAAATTTTATAATATTTTATGTATATATAATGAAGCCTGTTATTCAGATCATCTGTATGCTCATTCATTTGTTGATCATTTGATCTACCAAATTCAAGAAGTTTAAAAATGTATTCCACTATTAATATGATTTTGCTTAATTCTTCTTATGTTTTTAATGACTCACTTTGTGTCATAAAATACAATGTGCTGTATATACAAAAGTTGATGACTTTTATATGCTTTGGAGGAATTTTAAATCCTTGGCTGAGCAGTCTCTACTTAGTTGTTAGGCATTTTTGTTCCAAAATGTGGTATCTTGCAATTTGTCACTACATGTCAGGGTTTTACTAAATTTTGAATAAGTATTTTTCAGTATTTTTGTTTCCTTTGTTTTTTTCTTATTTCTTTGTTTTAATTGTATTATTTTTCATTGATGTAATATTGGCTTTCAAAACTGTATAAGATTTTGAACTATAGGTTCAACTTCTTGCTGTATAGATTTCTACACTGTACTCTTCACTAAAGCACCAATAATCCTCCACTAATGCACTGGGCTCCCTTCCCCTTTTGCTCTCTTTCCCATGGTCCCTGCTGGTAGCCTCGACAGTCCTATTTATAGAGTCATGTTTTTGTGTTATTCCTTCTGACTTACTGTGCTTAGCCAAGCTCCTTCTAATTGCATCCTTGTTGTCACAATTAATAAGAAATTACATAATTTTAGAGGTGAGTAGCATTCCATTCTGTATATTTACCATATCTTCTTAATCTGCCACTCTTTCCTTGGGCACTTATGTTGTTTTCATACCTTAGATATTGTAAATAATGCAACAATAAACATAGGAGTAGATATATCCCTTTGATCAGTATTTCTCTGTTCCTCAGATACATAGTGTTCCAGTTTCATTCTTTTGTAAAATGTCACTAGATTTTACAGTTATAAATGGTCAAGAGGATAAATTTAATATGATATATATTTTGCCAGAAAAATCCATTTTACTCTCCTGTAGAAATAATATTATCCTTTGAATTTTTTAATATATTCCCTTTTTGGACTCCTTTCCACATTTTTGTTTTCTCTATGAGCCCTTTACACATACAAGGTTTATATGTATTCATGGTTTCAGTATTTGCTCATATGTAGATTACCCTGAAATCTGAATCTCTACTGTAAATTTCCTTCCTGAGCATCAGATATGTAGAATTCTAGATAGCCTATATATTGCACAAATATCTGAGAATACATGCAAAGTTGAATTCACTGTCTTCCCTCAACTGTATCTGATTCATATTTCTAAAATAGCACCAGAAAGTGTTTGCTCTATCTGTAGTAATCTAAATTGGTTTTCTTCAACTAGGCCCCTGACATTGTGATGACAGGCTGGAAGATATAATGGTCCATAGACTTTCAGGCTTTCAAGGAAGTAACACCTTTAAGTTAGAACTCACTTTATATATCTTGCCCCTATCAATATGGAAACAGTAAAAAAAAAACAAAAAACGTGGAGAACTAATGTCTTAGTAAATACTTGGGTGACAGAGTACTAGTCATTTAAAAGTGGCATAGTGACCTGAGTATATTAAGCAGACATATATTATTATTAAATTAATTTGAACACACTCTTGATTGAGCCTTACTTAGAACTCAAGACCTGGTAGAATGGTAGAAAGATTATATTTTCCTTAGATGATTTAACTCTTAAAAACTAAGAGTTTACTATAAAATTGAAATTTTATGCTAAATTGAGTCATAATAGGACAAAAATGTTAAAATCTAAAATATAGTTTAATATTCCATTTATTTATAAACTTACTTTGTCCATGAATCAAATTTATCGGTAACTTTAACTTATAGATATGTTAACTTTATTATTTGCCATGTGAAAATATATCATGTTTTTGACCCTAATGCTTCTGCTTCCTCTTTAAACACTGTTGATACTTTTATTGAATACCTTAAAAGGTTCTGCCAGTTTTAAACCCAGGAGGCTGCTACCCCACCTGTTTAACTGGAAACAATTTAATTCAAACACACTTTTTTTCTTCTTAGGAAGTAGTTCCAATGCTCTGTAACACCAAAACTTTCCATTCTGTGATGCATACATATCTCTCAATCTCACAATGTATTGAACACACTGTGGTAAATGCCCAGATGTTTTAGCTGCCATGGAGTTTGACTAAATTCTAGCCAAGACCAAACAATTGAGCTCTGGAAAATAATAAGTCACTCACCAGGAGAAGGGTTATCTGGGAATCTAAGTTGGTCCAAATCCACAACATTGCTATGTCTTGCTGTGAAGTTAAAGGAAATCTTATGGGTTTACATTAGATACAACCCAACTTATAATACAAGAATAATCCAGACTTATCCTAGAGTCCTAGACTCTTAAATTTAATTGTGGTAATCAAGAATAAACCCACATATTGATATAGAATTGGATTGATTTTTTAAGGATTGCAATTACATTGTATATTTTTCTTACTCTGTGAATCTTCCTAGGTAACAGCTACTTCTATGTTTTTTTCTTTCAGTAAGATACCTGGTGTCTGGTGTTTGACGTTATTTTTTTTAGGTTGACTATTTAGAGTTGGTGGCCAAGATTTACAATGGCTGAATGGTAATTGTTTCCTTTGAAAGTCTGCTACTACTTAATTCAGTCCCCTGGTTTGTGATTCCCTAGCATTACATTAATCTTTCCCTTCCTTCACCAGAGAATAAAAGCTGGCTGTATAAATGGAAAGAAAGCACCCGCAAATAATTTCTTAATCCTTTCCTCCCTTACTTGTCTCAATACATACTATATCCTTCCATTCTTCTCCCATTTTTGCACGTCCATCGTATCTGGTGTCTTAATCCTTGTTTCAGTCATTATTTTTTTGAGTGATTTTCCTCTATATTGTTATTTAAAAAATATTTTTCAAATTCCTTAATTACTACTTTTCCTCTTCATGTCTACCTTTCTGTGACATTAATTTTTTTCTAATTTCTTCTGGGTTTTTTTGACTATTGAGTTATGCACATTAGATTCCCACTTATTTTTGTAAATTATCCTATTGATATCTGTGAGTTTTCAACTCTTAGAGTTTTATTTTTCTTTGATTCAAGTGTGACCTAAATGCCACCATAGTTAGGTAATTTGTTTTACTATCTGAAATTCCCAAACTTCAGGAAGAGGTCAGGAGGATGTTTGAATATCATGATGAAGAGTAATACCACACTCACCAAGACATACGTACTTGAGTATTTCTGAATAGAGGAATAACTGGTGAAGTAAAAATATAACAATTTATGTATACCTGTCTCCCCACTCCTCTTCCACTGTACTGTTAGAAGCTTGCTATTATATCATATAAACTCTGCTTTTGACTGTCCACCATGGATTATCCTTAAAACTCCAAGTTTCTCTTGCCTTTACCTTTTTGTTTTGTCTAACTCTTATAGCCTAACAATATTTAAAATATAATTCTTAGCAAATTCTAGTAGCTTTTATTAGTGATAAAATTCTCCTTTATTAGAATAACCTACATAATAAAGGAATTGTGAAGAATTAAGTGTGAAGAGTAGATACCACAATCTGTTTCCTTTCCCCCACTGCCCTAACATACACACATGCACACGCATGTACACATACAAACATATGCACACTTGTTCATTCACCTTTTTATTTTTTAACAGTGAAGCACCTTTATTGATCCAGTACTGCTTATGCACTGGCTACATGATGATAAATATAACTGAGGATTGAGGTATCCTTAATGTGTTTATAGCCAAAATTTTCTTTAGATTTCTAAAAGTGGGCCTCCCTGGTGGCACAGCAGTTGAGCACTGGGTTGCGAAGGTGCCCGCAGCCTCTGCAGTGCCGGTTCAATCCCCAGCCACCGGCGAGGGCCCCACATGGCCCGCAGACCGCTCCTGCTGCCCACTGCTCCCCTCAGCAGTGTACTTCGGTCCTTCTGCCTGCTCTGCTCCCTGCTCTGGCTCTGGTGAATTCTCTCACCCTCCTGTGCTTCTGACTGTACCCAGTGCTTGTATAAATAAATAAATAAATCTAAAAAAAATTAAAAAAAATTTCTAAAAGTGTTCACCAGTATGATATATGTTTCATTCTGTCCACTCCAAGGTAAAGAAAAAAAAAAAAAGGAACAGTGTGAAAACAGAAATCTTGCCTAGAAAGCAAACCTAAATATTTTACTTTGATAACTAAAATTAAATTGAATTTGAAAATAAGTAAGAGACTCTAGCATAATTCCTAGTGTAGGGAAAGAAGTCAATAAATATCTATTTTCTATGATGTTATTGTGCTTAATAAAAAAACCTAAATTTTTTAAGTAAAAAATTTAGAAACTATATTTTGTTGTTAATTAGAAGAGTAAACTTTATGCTAAGATATTTAAAAATTCTAATTATAAGATATATAATTAAGTCTTTCTGAATTTAATGCCTATTCTGCTAAAATAGTCTTATGTGGGTGTACATGTTTTGAAAGTTTTGGAACTGTGTAACATAGTTTGAAGCAACTGACATCTTGGATAATTGCATTTCAGAGTTTTGGATAAGTCGTTATTTCACAAGTGAACATGCAGAAATGAATGTACTGGCTTTATGAACCCTCAATCCCTGTATCTTTCTTAAATTATCCATCCTGCATTAAAAATATTGTAAGCATATAAGAAAATAGTCTTACATGACCATTACAACCTTCTGAATGCTTTTATGCTTTCAAAGTACCCAGTATTATTTTCACAGCACTTATTACATTTTCTTAATTATATGTTGATGTAATTATTAGTTTGATACCTGATTTCCCTATTAAACTACAAACTCAGGGCCAGACCTGAGACCAGATCTGTTTTTCAATCACTATTCATCTCCACGTTTAGCATATGCATGACATCTAGTATATGAATACTGAGTGGCTCCACTTTGTAGGTCTTGTTTCTTGTAGCATGCATGAGATATAGATGGCAAATGACTGATACTGAAAACTAAGCATTTCTTTAGGTGCTTCTCAAGTGCTAAGGGAATTACTAGCTAAATTAGATTTTTTTAACCAACTTCTATCATTTCAGTCATTAATTTCACCCCACAATTTTGTTTTGAGTGCTTATTATGTGCCAGGTACTGTTTTAGGGGCTGAGAATAGTCAGTGAACTAAAGACAGGTGCCTACCTTTGAGAAATTACGTTCTTGAATACTAAATTTGTTCATCTATGCCTTTAAAAACCAAGGCGTAGCAAGACTTTATTATAAAGTCTACGTATTTTTATGTCACCTCAGTCTTAATAAGCTTGTTGCCTAAAAATGAGTATTCACAGCTTTCTAACCATTAACACCCAACACCACTACCGCTTCTGAGGCTTTCCTCTAGATTCACCCTCCTTTTTTTTTTTTAATCTGCTTTTTTTTGTTCTTGTTTTTGTTTTTTAAGATTTATTTATTTATACAAGCACTGGGTACAGTCAGAAGCACGGGAGGGTGAGAGAATTCACCAGAGCCAGAGCGGGGAGCAGAATAGGCAGACTGATGCAATACACTGCTGAGGGGAGCGGCGGGAGGCAGGAGAGGTCTGCGTGCCATGTGGGACCCTCACCGGACACTGGCGCTGCAGAGGCTGCAGGCAGCTTCACAGCCCAGCGCTCAACCGCTGTGCCACCAGGGAGGCCCTCACCCTCCTTTTTTATCCCCAACGTAGACCAGCCAAAGAAAGAATCCTCCACACTTAACATGCTGTCTCAGGACTTGTAGTTTGGAAAACCTCCCTATAGTATGAAGATTTTTCTACAGATTTGTTCAGTGTTCTCTCAGACTCGGTTTCTGTTTTTGTTTACTCTGTGGTACCTTCACTCTGTACCTCAGGCTATTGGCAGGCATAAGCATCACTTAAAAAGTAATTTAGGAAATAAGTGTACTTCCCCTAGGGTGCAAATAAAAGGAAAAGTTGTGGTAAATAGCTAATGTAAGCAAAAGGTGCCTTGGGGGAACCCTAAGAGTCACTTCTTTCAAACCAGCAATAACTTCTGGTGCTATTGGTCCTGAGGCAGCAGCCGTCAACATTGTTTAAAAAAGCTCCCTTATGGTGTTCTCATTAATTAACTGCACTGTTTGTTGATTCTAGATTGATTCAGTTTGTTCTCTGGAGAGTGTTTTTGGAAACTCAGTAATGCCTTGATGCAGAATTTCATCTTCAGGCCCTAAATTCCCAGGATGGTGGTTTTCTGGGACATATAGAAGATGAAGTGAAAAAGAGAATTTGTTAGATAAAAATGATAATCAAAATATTTTAAATTCAGATGTAATTTTTGAAGATTTTCCCCACAGAGCAAAAAAATTACCTGAAGCAAAGTTTGACTGACAGGCAGCCTTAACAAATACAACAAGACAAATGGCATGCAAAACAGATAGGGAAGTATTTGTTGCTAATTACTTGAGAAAGCATTTTAATTAAGTTGTTTGCCAATTAATGCCTCATTTTTAACATTCCATAAATATTTAAACATGTTTCATAAACTTTCCTTCTTATGGAAACATTTGCAAATATTATCGAGTTTCTTTGGGAATCTCATTAGAAAAAAAATCTATAATTTAAAAGATTCTATTTGCCATTTTTAGAAGTAAATAATTGACTTTTTCAAAATCTTGGTAGCTATTATCCTTTAAAATCCTCTATCTGCAAATTGTTTTCTTCCTTGTTTTATCAATAATGATGAACAAATTTAAAAAATGCATTTTATTTTGACCTTCCATAAAAATAGAAAATTATATGGGGTTTAGGAATGTATGTTTAATTTCAATATTTTATCAAAGGTTGAAAATAATTTTAGATAATTTAAAGAAATTCAATAAATAGCAAAGTTAATATTTTGATGATCTGCAACCTAGAACCTTCAAAATACTATCTGCCTGACGTAGTAAAGCAAAAGACAATATACATAAGCAAAACAGGAAGGTTTTGCTGCTACCAATTTGGGGTTTAAGTTTGTAAAATAAACTATCAGGAATTTAATCCAAATATCTCACGTATTTAGGTTCTCTCTTATTCACTGTTTCTCTAGAGCTATCATGCTTATTTGTTGTCTATTTTAAACAACTCCATGAAACTAAGGAATAAGAATATATTTTTGAGGGCCTCCTTGGTGTTGCAAGGGATTAAGTCTCAGCACTATGAAGCTATCTGCAGTCACGGCAGCATGAGATGGATCACTGGCCAGGGAGTTAACCCAAATGGTGCAGCAGACCTCTCCTGTCTCTCCCACTGCTCCCTTCAGCAGTGTATTTCAGTACATCAGCCTGTTCTGCTCCTCACTTTGTCTCTGGTGATTCCTGTCACCCACCCTGCACCTCTGGCCTACACCCTACCTCTTGTATGCATAAATAAATAAAATAAATCTTAAAAAATATAAGAATAGATTGTTGAGACTTTTGCCAGAGGACTGAAGGCACTCACCTCTCCATCAACACAAGGTATTTTCTCATCAAAACAAAATACTGACCTTGTAGTAAATCACCAAAATGTAAGGTCTGACTACATGGAAGTCCAGCCATCATCAATTCTGCTAACCTGTCTTCTGTGTGTTAGATAGAAGTAAAGGAAGATCCCAGGACATTGGTACCTTTCAGTCAATGAAAATTCAGTGGAAGGGAGAGCTTCATAACATTGAAGTGTTTGACAAACTTCAGGGTTCAGGAGCAATGGCAATAAGTAGCATTGGTGAGGGAGGTGAGTAGGGAAGAGTTATGGAGCACTACTTGGAGATTTGAATTTTTGTGAACACTTGTATGGTCAGGAATGGGCACAGTGCAGGTTTCCTGATCCAGCAGACCGGGTAAAGGAGGAGTCAGAGTCCTCAGTGTTTTTTTGCAGGCTTTTATTGGGATTTACCAGGCATATGGCAGGCAGGAGTGCTGGGGGGCCGGGAGGCTGGCAGGCCTCCCGGCCCCCAGCAAATCCGCTCTCTCTCTGGGCTCTCTGGTGTTCCCTCTGCTTCTCTGCTGTCGGCTTCCTTTCGGCTTCTGCTGGCGTCCCCGTGACGCCACCCTTAAAAAGCACAGTCTTAGCCCAGGTGAATCCCATCTACCTATGCCCACATCCTATTCCAGGTGTGGCATGCATTTCATCAGGCATGCATTCAGGACCTCAAGGATCCATGATCTATCCTGATGGTGGGAGGGCATAAAAGCCTGACATTTTCTTTACCCTACAACACTCCAAAACAGTAGCATAGCAAAGAAGGGGGCCTCCAGCTCACATGCACTGCATCAATGGATCATTGTCCCAACTTGAGGGAGGTCAAATGATACCTGTCTCAAATGGGAAATAACAAAAAGACTATGGTACCACAGGAACTAAGCTAGAGGAACTCAGCTATGTTAACTATAGTAACTTGTTTCCATTAATTTTGTGACCAAAATTAATGGAAACTAAAAATAAAGATTATTGTGAGCACATTCACATCGGTAAGCACTTGCAGGTGAAGGTTATTATTGCTTGCTACTACCTGTGACTAGGGGAGGAACATGGGGGAAGTGTTATCTGGCTACCTTACTTACCACTGCTCAGTCCTCCCAGATTTTCCATTTGTACTGCTGGTGGTTATAGAAGTAGGGTCCTGGGGTGTTAAGTGAATGCTAACAGTCTGTGTTCCTCTTAAGTGAGTTAAATGGCACTATCTCTTTCTACTTCCTGTTTGTTTAGTATCTAGGCTTTAAATATGTCTGTCATACTAAACTGATGGTTCAACTAATGTTTAATTAAATCAGATTTCAAATTGTTTTTAAACTATGGGAAAAACAAGAAGAAAGAGAAAGAAAAGCCTCTCATGAGAGGTATTTTCACATTCAAATTGTGAATGCAGAATAATCACTGAAATTACATGGGTCACAGTGCTGCTTCTAGTGATGTGACAATCACTGGGACCAAACTTGCTTCTTGCTGTGGATAACTAAAAATTGTCCAAAAATATTTGAGCTTGTTTTCAGACATTGCGCAACAACTCTATGTAGGACTGTGATCCCTAAAAATGCTGCCCTGGCTCTCTGCCTGGAGGTACTTTCCTGAGCTGCATGCAGGGCAGAGATCCCACAGGACACTGGTTGGGAGTGGCAGAGGTTGGTTAAAAGCTCAGACAACTAGAAACTGTGGGGCAGAAGCTCAGAGGAAGCCAGAGGTAGGCCATGGAGATAGAGCTCCGGAGAGTCACAGCTCCTAGATTTGGTGGGAACTCTCAGGGTGAGCTTCTGTTGGATGGAACCAGTGATGACAGGAGCTGTAAATGGAACAATCTCTACAAATCCCACAGGGCTCAGAGAAGCTGCACAATGGAGCATCAGGTCTTAGGAAGATGCACTGAGATGAGGAACTAAAACTCAGGAAAGCAGTGGACCTTTAAAATAACCATAATTTCATTTTCTCCTATGCCCAATTAAATCTGAATTATTTAGGCTCACTTTAGTTTTCAAATATATAGGTTTAAGAGACTATATTTCCATTACTGATATGAAGTTATCAATATCTGTTGTAAATAATGCTAGCTGTCATTCATCTGATAAGGTCTTTATCTCTCCTCTGGTTTTGAAGTGTAGTACCCCTGTTCTTGTGTAAAAATGAATAAATTAAAAAAAAGAGTATATCAGGTCGTTTTAGTGCGCCAAGAAAGGCAAGACATAGGTTAGTCCTTTGAGCATATACCGGAAAACTTGGAACATCGAACATTTGGTCCAACTCTTTCCCTTCTCTGGGAGTAGCTGGGACCTGGAGTTTATTGCCCACATGCTCTTCGCTGAGTCAGGAAGAGGAACGGTGACAAGTGCCCACATGCTAGTTTAAATCCTTACTTGTTTTCTCTAGCTCCCAGGAAACTAGTGTATGTATGCCTGGCCTTGTCTGCTCTCTGAGACAGCAAAACAGAAGCCACTCCCTAATGAAGGAACTGGAAGTGTTGATGTGTTAGATAGATGTACAGTCCAAGTTCTTAAGTGGGATCTGAGATTTCCCTCCTAATTGTATGGCTGTGTCAAGGGTGAGGGCTGTAATAAGTGGTTGTTTCTGCTTTTCCTCACATTGTGGCTATAATTGTACTCTCCTGTGTTGCAGATATCTTTTAAGTTTCTGAATTTCTCACAAAGGGAATTGATCCATGTATTGCTGTTTACTCGGTGTGATTGGGTGGGAAGGGGGAGGAAATTCCAGGACTATTCTATACTATTCTTTAGTCTTTCTGATGGCTTTAAGGGCATATCTTTCCTGATTTCATGATCATCTAGGTATTTTCTAAATTTAAATTACATAGATTTTTATTTGTTTAAAGATATTATGTCTCTGCATCATTTGTTTGGATTTCTTTATATTTGTAATTTAATAAATTGCTAGTATTTCTTTTTTTCCCCTTGTCTTTCAGATTTTTATTGCAGTTCATAATCCGTGATGGATTTTAGATCTTGTTGAAAGCAGCCATGTCCATGGACTGCACATAATCCTCAAAAGCAGTGATATGTTCCTCCAACATATCAGTTCCGACTTTATCATCTTCAACCACACTCTGTATTTGAAGTTTCTAACTCCATACTCCTCTGGAACTAGTTTATAGGAGTCCCCAATCAAGCTATCTGCTTGCATATGTCTGACACACTCTAGTTTTGCCATATCTGTCTCATTATCCCAAGGTTTCACATTTAATAAGATGGAAAATTTGGCAACAAGTGCAGGTTTTTTGACTTTCTGACTCGTATTGTGCAAGGCATTCTTTTCTTAGCTGCCTGGCTTCTTCACTTAACTCCTTCTCATCGTATCCAAAGAGATCAATGTCATCATCTTTATTATCCGCTGCTCCTATTGCTGTATTATCCGCAGCTCCTCTTGTGTCTTCCACATCAGTAGACCCATATTTGTAAAAAACTTTCTTCACTCCTGCAAACTTACCTGTTCTTTCTAGAAAGACTTAATGTGGTTATACCACCAGTGTAGGGTGTGTTACAGGTTAGCATGTGATGGGCTAGAAAATGCTTTAAATACTGCTACATTTGTGTGTAAAGGCACATATTCTCAATGTAGCTTTTGCTCACCAGGTAATTGTTGAGTACTTGGAACCTGTGGGGCTTTTCAGTTCTCAAAAACCCATGGTGTTGGCTGATACCAGAGTTAGTCGGCACTAGAGAACTTTGGAGTTATTTTCAGCTCATTGCCTTTGGTTTGTTTATCTTAATTTGTATATACGCATGTGTTTAATTTTTTCTTTCAATAATATTGATGATAACTGTACAGGTCTGATGTTCACCAATAATGAATTGATTAGCTAGTTTTGCAATGATTTTTATTCCCTGTCCATTTGGTGTTCATTAAATTCATTTCTCAGATCTGTTATCAGAAAGGAGATTTGTATTTCCAGTCTCTAGATCACTTAACTTTGTGAGTCACCACACTTTAATCTAATGTGGATTTTTTTGTATTGATAAAGGACCTTGTGTTCCACTCTTGATTATCATATCCACAGTATAGACAGACAAACCTTGGAATTAGCAGAAAGACTTTTAACTTTTCCTGTTTTTGTCTACTAGCATGTAAAAGACTTAAACTTCAATATGTACCACTTCATGGGGAGAGGGGTCTCCTTTCTCTTTTTTTCCATCTGTTTGTTGGGAATAAATTTCCATGTGTTAAAAATTGATAATCTATAATGCCTAATTCCTGCTTCTCATCTGGTTGTTTTATGGAAATTCACAATCTACTGCTGTTATAGAAATAATAATTATTGATGGTGATTGGGGAAAAGGAGCAATTTTCAGGCAGCCTCACAAAGTTGCATCTATTTAGTAGTTATATCAGCACTTATTCTCCTAACTGGGTTACACTTTGCATTTCCAAGTCTGAGGGCGCAAAGCAGGAAGAATTGGAACTCTTTCTACTAATTTCAGATAGTCATGGTAGAATGCCCACTATATTTTTTCAATCCATGTTTTCTAATTTTATATAAAAAAGTTGGGATTACCCGTATAAGATTTTAAGCATGAGGCTACTTTCCAAAAAATATGGATACAAAGGTTTGGGAAAGCGTTCAGTGTTTCTGAGAAAAGCATTTTATAGATTACCTAGAAAGAATTTGGGGAAACTTCTCTTTGAAAAAAAAAACAAAAAACCAGCATGGCTTCTTGTCTTTGGGAGAGTGTGGTGAGTGTGAAGATCTGGGGAAAGGGATACATATTTGTTCTTTAAGAGAGCTATTGAAATGGGGGGAAAGAACGGTATGACACATTTTCTAACATTTTATGAACTGCTCTAGTCAAAAGAATATCTTTTAGTCCCCTACACATGCCATGTGCTTACAATATCCCTATTTCTCTCTATCCTAGCCTGAATAATTCCAGCATTATTCAGTTCTCGTATTAAATATTCCCTTCTCAAGAAGACATTTCTAACTTTTTTTACTTTAGTGACTAAAATGTGCGCCCTTCCCCTTAGCTGCTAAAACACCTTGGCATACTTTTAGCATACTACTCATTTCCCTCAGTAGTTACTGCTAGTCTGTGTCATCCTGGAAAACAACCAAG
Source organism: Talpa occidentalis (assembly GCF_014898055.3). Taxonomy (NCBI): domain Eukaryota; kingdom Metazoa; phylum Chordata; class Mammalia; order Eulipotyphla; family Talpidae; genus Talpa; species Talpa occidentalis. The sequence goes on along the minus strand of NW_026555331.1, from coordinate 56,895,729 downwards.
TTTATTAGTCATGATATTCTTAGATTCTTGTAAGTAGTACACATTACATGTTCAAAAAATACTAAATAAACTAATGCATGGACAAATTATGAATGAATGAATTTTGGGTGAAACAAGACAAACTGAGAACTTTTGTTTTACTATTTTTTACTTCTTCATTGTCCTCCTATATTAAAGAAATATTTCTTATTATTCAGTCATTTTTTTATCATTATCTGAAGCAATCTACCTGTAATTTATCAGAATGTCTGTAATTCCCTGCAATCTGGGATCTATACCTACATGATAAGATTTGACAAATAGCTGGAATTTACTTATTTAGAAACACCTCTGCATCTGACATATGACTTAGATTCCAAATTTTGAGTCTTGTTAAATATTGCCAAATAAAATTTTTCCTGCTTTCTTTTAAAATTTGTCCTGCAAATACTGCTAACTTGATTCATGATTCAGCAGTTCTATTTTTCTTGGGCGAAAAGAGAAACAGGGGAAGAAATAAACACATTTTAAACATTCCACACACAAGCATGGTATTATCATGTGTCATCCTTTCAGATCACAAATAACTGTGCCAGGTTATCACCTTTTTGAAGATAAGGGCATTGAAGTTCAGATAAGTACAACATAATCCGACTGAACTCATCTAGACAGAAAAATTCAAATCACAATCTCAGTGATGAACTATTAGAATTATAATGATGTCACTATTACTGCAAGTCTACAAAAGCTCCACCTAATGCCATGCCCCAGAAACATTATTTATTTATTGATTAGATTAAGTGTTTATTGATCTGGACTAAAGGATGCTTTGGTGATTCTGAGATGATAGGCCTAGGAGGAAGAGCAGATAGGAAGTTTAAGAAATGGAACGAAAAATTTGCTTTCTGTTAAATACAGTTTGAGTACAAAGAAAAAGGAGACTCAAGCTGCCAGAGACTATCATGGGAAAGACCTAGAGCCAGAATGCAGTATCACCAAGTGGGAACAGATCCTCTCTGCATACCCTTGTGGTAACCCAGTTTTTCTTATACCAGTACAAAACTGTTTAAAAAAACAGTAACTAATGATGAGTTTTACAACCTGGGGCACATTTCTCTGCCTAAGCAGTGCAGATTTCAGCAAGTCACAAACATTTCTGAGCTTGTTTCTTCCCTTACATGTGGCAGGAATATCTTTTCTTGCAATGACTACATCTGAAACTTGTAAGGAGAAAAAAAAAATGCTGACCCAGAAACAATTATTATGAAGTAGTGTGCAAGGCAGAGTAGTAGCCCCTCAAATGTTCACATGTCCTAACCCCTATACCCTATGGATAGATGACCTTATGTGGCAAAGAAGACTTTGTCTGTGTGAGATTAAGTTAAGTGTTTCTGGATGGTGAGATTATCTAGGTAGGTCCGATGTAATCACAAGCATCCTTACAATGGAAAGAGAGAGGTAGGGGTGGTCTGCGTCTGAGAGGAGGTTTTGGTGATTGGCTTTGGAGATGAAAGAAGGGGTCACAGGTTAAGGTAGCAGGTAGCCTCTACAAACTGAAAAATTCAGGGAGCACATTCTTCCCTAAAGCCTCAAGAAGGAACACAATTCCACTAACACTTTGATTTTAGGCCAGTAAGGTCCTTTTGTCTTTTGATGTGCATAAAATAAGTTAATAAATTCATTGTTTTAAGCCACCATGTTTGTGGCGAATTGTTACAGCAGCAAAAGGAATAGAAATTAGGAAAAGACCCGAGTTAATAGAAATGCAAAAGTAAGCCATACAATAGAAATTTTGGTGTTTGCAGACTGTTTTTTTGGGAGGGTCTCCAGACACACACTAATTTGCATGACTGCTTAAAGCCAATGTGTGCCAGCAGCTAGACAGCTGTCAGTAATTTCTTTCAGCTATTTATTGACTGACCAAAAGACTCAATTAAGGCAGTTTCACTGAAAGTGAAAGCCACCCACAGTATCGCCTCTGCTGTGATACACACAGGCCTATTAGAACTCACCTCACATTAACTTTCTGTGCTGAGCCAGCATTAGCTGCCAAACGTACAAGAGCCAATCACAACAAATGATTCTGTGCATTATGGTCGCTGCAATGCACACGTATATTTATACTTGTCGGAACATGTTTGCAATGGTTATTGACAGGAATATGCTTCTGAATTAAGATGAGTTAAGTCTTTCAGAATACATCAGAGACCAGTGATAATAGTCACCTCTTTTTATTTATAATTTTATTGACATAGTAAAGCATAAAGAGAAAAAAAATGAAAAACTTTGTTTTGTTTGTTGTTTTAGATTGCCACAGCAGTTTGGCTAGCATGAGATTGAAAGCCTAGATTCTCAATCTTGCTAAAAACTTGAGACCATACTTTGTTGTTTTTTTTAATATTTTATTTTATATAATTCTTACATCATTTTTTCATCTTTGCACAATGTATGCATTTTCATTATGGTTATATTCCCATGCAGTTGAACCCCCCACCTTATTTTGACTCTAGTCCTTCCTCTCCCTGCCCCTCCCTCCCCTCTCCCCCCCCCCCCCGGCTGTAGTGTGTCTCTGGTCCATAGTTTCTTATTGATTTTGATTTTTATATTGTACTGATTAGTCTTTTTCCTGGTCTCTTATTTAAGTTTTCTAAATTCCTGCTGTGAGTGAGACAATCCAGTATTTTTTTTCTTTTTCTTTCTAACTTATTTCTTATTTTACTGGGCAGGATCCCTTCTAGTTCCATCCATGTTGCTGCAAACTGCATGTGTTCATCTTTTTTGAATGCTAAGTAATATTCCATTGTGTATATGTACCACATCTTCTTGATCCAGTCATCTATTTTTGGGCATTTGGGTTGTTTCCATAGCTTAGCTATTGTAAATAGTGCTGCTCTAACATAGGGGTGCAGGTGCCCTTTGGAATTAGTTTCTGTGTCGTTTGTGTAAATCCTAGGAGTGGAATTGCTGGATCATATGGAAGCTCTATGTTTAGTGGGTCAAGAAATCTCCACACAGCTCTCCATAGTGGTTGGACCAGTTTGCACTCCCACCAACAGTGCAGGAGAGTTCCTTTTTCTCCACTTCCTCGCCAACATTTGTTGTTGCTAGTTTTTTTAATATGTGCCATTCTCACCGGTGTGAGATGGTATCTCATGGTAGTTTTGATTTGCATTTCCCTGATTACAAGTGATGTTAAACATTTTTTCATATGTCTGTTGGCCATTTGCATTTCCTCTTCAGAGAAGTTTCTTTTTAGCTCTTCTGTCCATTTTTTGACTGGATTATTTTCTTTGTTGTTGTTGAGTCTCATCAGCTCTTTGCAGATTTTTGTGATCAGTCCTTTATCATTAGTGTTGTGTGCAAAAATGTTCTCCCAGTCAGTTATTTATTTCTCTTTAGTTTTGATTATATTGTTTCTCAAGTGACAGCATAGTTCAGGGCAACAGTTTTAGGAAAGGAACTGTTCAGAATTGAATCTACTCTTCTTCCTAACAAATGCTACATTGCTTTCTGAAAGTGCCACCAAAAGTTGGTACAAACATTTCATTTTGTAGAAAATTTCTAACTGTACTGAATGAGCTGAGAAGAATAAATACAGAAATTAACTCCTCGCTCATCCTTTGTTCTGGGATGTAATACATTGTGTTGCAATTGCCCCTATTGAATCACTTCTGAAAGAATTTCTTGCATAATGGCATTTTAGTCATCACAGTAATGTCAACAAACAAGGCAGATTAATGCTTCCAGTCCTGAGCTGTCTTGTGCTCTGCTTATTAGAATTGTAGTCAGATCTTCATTAGGATGAATGACATCTGATTCCATAAGGCAGTCACAACAGAGGCACCTTCTTGCTATGGTGTCACCCTGCAGATGACAATGTAGGCCATTATGAATGACATTCCACAATTCGTTACTTCCTGCCTCAAATTGTAGTTAATCTTTCATCCAAACTGTACACATGTGCAGCTTTAAGTGGCCTATCACAGCGAGTACCCAGTAATGCTGCAAGCACATGGAGACTGACAGAAGGTAAATTGCTTGTCAGGAGGTCTGTATTTCAATTCACAGCATATTCCAAACACGTCGTGGTGAAAGCACGCCACAACAGCTGCTTTCATTGCTAACTATTTTTGATGTAAATGTCAATAAAGCTCCAGGCCCTTTCATATTTTTGGCCAAGAATGTCCATCTTTCTCTATGCAGGCTGGCAGGTGGAGTTCCATTTATCTACTCTTAGGAACATGTCCTATAATAATGATGGCCTCTGGAGGCCGTTTAGAGTGATTGAGAGCAGTGATTGGGACAATAGGCTGCTGAATTTCATTGCTGGAGTGGGTTGACAGGTGACTGCTTTTATATCCTCTCATCTGGTGGGGGAAGAAATAAAACTCACACTTCCATCCAGTCCACAGGCAATCACCTCCTGGTTGAAGATCTATACCTATAGTATATTCCATTCATTGAAAAAAAACTGAGAGCCATGGTTATTAAACAATCACAAATTCCCCCCAGCAGATCTAGGTTTTTTAAGGAGACAGTGATGACATTATTTTCAGTAGGATTACAGATAGAAGAATTAAAGCAATTTTAAATCGGATATGTATGCCTTTGAAACCTACACTTTCCTCTTGCATATGTCCCTTTTGGGATACCAGCTGTTCATCCTATATAACAAACTCTCTTTTAACTAATGCTCTGAGGAAGATGACTGAAGCTTGACCTTTAGCACCTGAAAATTAGTGGATATATTAAACACAGTTCAAGGACATTGCGTTTGTGCACATTTGCATTCAATTATGTCAGTATGTTTTAGTAGAGTACAGAGTATGATACTATAGAGTAAAACCTCATACTCTTATATTCATAACATTTATTGAGCATCTGCTATAGGGAAGATATTATATTCTACATGAAGTTTAAAGATGTAAATTAGAATTAGACAAACACCCACATATGTTTGCATAATAATAGAATAGAGGAGTATGAATAGTAATCTAAAGAGAAAGCATACTTAACCTTTATTTTGATTTCATAGGTTTCCTTTGATTTTTTTTGTGTGTGTGCTATTTATATAGCATAATATAATATATCTATTATATTAGAGTATTATAGCTAAAATATATAATAAATACTTGAAGTACATGCGTTGTTTGTAACTGAGCTTTTTAACTTAAATTTTGGGTACTATGTCTCTCAAGACAGGTGTATAACTCCAAGACTAAAGTTCGACTGGTCCATTTTTCAATCCAGTCTTCAGCACTCATCAGCCTACTACTGGCCTTAGGAGGATTAAGTAACTTTTACTTAACTTCTATTAGCTTCAATTTCTTCATATGTTAACTGATAATAAGAAACATGTGGTGAGCATTTAATTTATAATGCATCAGATATTTCATTTGTGTCATTTGATTTAATCCTTACAAATACCCCTGGAGTTGAGTGCTTTCATTGTCAAATCTTACTAAGGGTAATATGACATGATCAGTTCATGGAGTCAGGACTGGAAAATAGGGAAATAGTTTTAAGAATCTATATTTAAAATACTGCTCTAAATTATTGTTCTAAATATTTAAAATAATAATAATACAATGAAAATAAATAATGATAATATCTCACAGCATTATTATACTTCTGACAATTATTAATGCTGGATAAAAGTTTCTTCTCTTCTCCCTGGATTTAATCAGTAATCCATGAGAAGTGTTAAACAAAAAACCTGTTAAAAATCAGAGGGTAACAAGTAATTCTCAATCGGACATCTGGATTTTTTCATAGTAGTAGTAAGGGTTAAGTGTTGTAGGGGAATTATCAACCAAGAGGGTGTCAAGTATTGGCACAGTGAAGTAGCCATACAAAGGCTGCTCAGGGTCTGGTGAGCCATCTCATGTCCCTGCAAAAAGGAACACCTTTCTGTCAGCTGAGACTTGGAATTTTTGAGATTTGAAGACAGATAAGCATCAGCTAAAATCTCTCCACAACTTACTAGCCACGAAATTTACTTGATGCCCACTTTTCTTGGGAAATATAAATTATAGAGTGTGGTGAGGATTAAGTAGAATAACTTACATGAAAACACTTAATGACCTTAATAGTACTAAATAGCGGTAAGGGGTTGCATAATGTACTTGTGGACCTTCTGATCTGCTATAACTCCGAAGGTCACAATCAAGTCAATTTTAGTGTTATATTGCCTTAGCAGTTAGTGCAGTATCATGTATCCAGTAAATACTAAGTTCATATGTGCTAAGTGAGTAAATACTGAATTAGATCATGCTATGCATCATTATTTCCACATTATGGAAAAAGACATGTACAGTTTGTATAAGGACATAATGTGAGCTGCATCAAATCATATGTATTATGATTAAGTACTGTGATTAAGTTCATAGTTGGGATAGTAATAGACTTCCTTATGCTATTTATTTTTCAATGCATGTCTTCCCCAAAGTGTGTTGGAATATTTATGATCCCAACCCCCAACAGTGTCCTAGAGATGGAAAGCGTTATGAAACGATGTTCTCCTGACCTCAGAGAGTCAGTTGAGGGAAACAATCCTAGGGACCCCCATCTGGCTCCTGGCAGCCTCCCTAGCAACATGAACATCTGTGCAGTTGAGGCTACCCTGTAGTGCCCGGTTAGATTTTTTTTTATTTACTAGAAATGATCACGTTAGTTTAAAATAACAACAAATCTAGCTATAAACTACCTGAAGAGAAACATTGTTTTAAAATGGCAAAGAATGATTGAAAATAAATTGAGTTTTATCAGATAAACACCAACCAAAAGAAAGATAGGGTAATATTACTGATATGAATTAAAAATGGAAAAGCAGTACATCACCTTCCCTAACCACTACCCCAAGGCTACTGTGTGACTTATATGGCCTTATTTTACATTTATTTTACTTCTCTCTGAATGTACCAAAATTACTGGGGCTTTTTTCATAAATGGTAGTATTCTATATCATTCTAATTCTTTTTTGTCTTTACATTCCATTAAGTTTTTTTGGTGTATCTATGGTAATAAAGGTCATTTTGGTGAGTATATATTCACTGCTGTGTAGTTTTATATTCTATAAATACATTATTTTAAATTTCCTATTCCCTGTTAATGGGCATTTATATTAATTCTATCACTACTATTAGTACTATTTATTTCTATGTCACTATTTAAAACATTGGTACAATAATTTTCCATGTATATGTCCCATTATTATTCTTTCTTTCTTTCTCTCTCTCTTTCCTTCCTTCCTTCCTTCCTTCCTTCCTTCCTTCCTTTCTTCCTTCCTTCCTTCCTTCCTTCCTTCCTTCCTTCCTTCCTTCCTTCCTTCCTTCCTTCCTTCCTTCCTTCCTTCCTTCCTTCCTTCCTTCCTTCCTTCCTTCCTTCCTTCCTTTCTTTCTTTCTTTCTTTTTTCTGGGAAAGGAATTCCTGAATGACAGGTATAAGCATCTTCAATTTTGCTACTTATAATCAATTTGTTCTGCAAAGGGATTGTAGCAGTTTGCATCTGGTCAGCAGTACAAGTATTCCCACTTCTCTACATGTGCTACTTTTAGAATTTTTAATTCCTGTCAATCCGATGAGTACTAGATGGTATTTTTTTGTTTAACTTATATTTTCCTGATTATTAGAAATATTAAACATCTTTTATGTATTTATTAATCATCCCTATGTCATCTTCTATGAATCGCCTGTTCATACCCTTTGCCTTTTTTAATATCTTTTCTTCATGTTCTTATCAATTCATTGGGGTTCTTTAACATCTGGAAAACTTTTGCCAACTAATGCATAATACATATTTTTCCCTATGCATTCCTTTGAAAAGGTGCTTCATTATAATCAAATTTGTCATCTCTTTTCTTTATCATTTGTAATTTCCTGTCTAGAGACAATTCCCTACCTGGTTGTTATAAATATGTCCCCCTATATCTTCTTTGAAAAGTATTATGGTTTGACTTTTTACAACTAAACTTCTTTTATACATGATATGAGAAGGGAATCCTTTGTTTCCTTGTATGTGGATAAATAGTATGCTTACCAGAACTTTATTTTTCTGTAATTGGTAAGAATATTTCTGTCCCTGTTTTCATATATGCCTAAGTCTGTATCTTTGGCCTCAATTGTGTTCTGTCAGCTTTTTGTGCCAGACTTTTTTTTAATGTGGAGGGTGACCATGTCATTGACATTGAAACCAGAATACTTTTGAGAGTGAAAAGGTGGCTAGTAACAATTAAATCAGAACAATGGGAACAACTGGAATTGTGTCAAGTCAACTGTGACAAATAGTCACTGTTTGTCCCCCTCCCAAGTGCAAGAAATAGCTTCTTTTTTGAGGAGACACAGATAATACGACCTGTTCTCTTCATTGATTCAGTGTCCAGCTGTTCTATATTGGGAGCATTAGGCTGAAGCCAGTAATCTACATTCTGTATTCCAGTTCCCCAAATTCTCCAACAGCGCTCCCTCTTTCCTAGAAGTAAACTGAGTACCCCCTTATCCAGTGTCATGCTGGGTCTCCAAAGTTCCCACAGTGGGTATGTTCCAGAGTTAACAACTCCAAGACATTCTGCATGCCATCCTCCCCTTTCTCCTATGAGTTCTATTGCCCAAGAATCACTGTAAACACAGTTCATTTAAAGGCTTTCTTCTTGGCCTCCCTGGTGGTGCAAGGCGTTAAGCACCGCACTATGAAGCAATCTGCAGCCTCTGCAGCACCAGTGCGATCCCCAGTCGGCCAGAGAGCAACCCACACGGCGAAGCAGACCTCTCCTGTCTCGCCCGCTGCTCCCCTCAGCAGTGTATTTCAGTCAATCTGCCTGTTCTGTTCCCCACTCTGTCTCTGGTGAATCCTCTCACCTCCCTCATCTCTGGCCTGTACTCCAGCTCTTGTATGCATAAATAAATAAATCTTTTAAAACAAATTAAGTTTTTCTTCTTTCCACCAGACTGTTACTCCTGATGTGTAATATAGCTCTATAGTACACAGATCTATAGATGGTATTTTTTTTGAGGTGTTATTGATTTTATTTTTCTATAATTTTTTTTAAAGTGCTATGTCTTTTTTTAAAATATTTATTTATTTATACATGCACTGGGTACAGTCAGAAGCGCGGGAGAGTGAGAGAATTCACCAGAGCCAGAGCGGGGAGCAGAACAGGCAGAAGGACCAAAGTACACTGCTGAGGGGAGCAGCGGGCGGCAGGAGAGGTCTGCGCGCCATGTGGGACCCTCCTCTGGTGGTCGGGGAGCAGCCGGGGATGGAACCGGCGCTGCAGAGGCTGCGGGCAGCTTCGCAACCCAGCGCTCAACTGCTGCGCCAGCAGGGAGGCCCTCTTCTACAATTTTGTTGTGGTGAGTATGTGGCAAAGGCAAGCCCTGAAACTTTGTTGCCATCTTGTCAGAGTTTCTTTAGACTTTGTTTTTTTTTTTTCTGTTTTGCTAGCAGTATGGCCTAAAGTTTGCAATATACTATGCAATTATGCATACTATTTACAACTAATCCTGTACACATTTATATAACACTATACCTTTTCAAGTGTAGTGTAAAAGCTTTTATAACAAAGTGTTCCTAATCTCCCTCCCATTATTTTGTTTCATTCCTGCCATCCACTTCAATGATCTATAAGCTACAATCATTGTACACTTATTATACAGCATTACACAATATGGCAATAAATAGTATTGTATTATAGAACAATGTTGCCTAGTTATTTTGAATATTATATTACTGTTTAACCAGAAGATTTTCCTTTCTTTATGTAGATCTGAGTTGTAGTCATATAATTTTTCTTCTCTCTCATTAACTTCTTTTAATATTTTTTGTCAATAGGTCTATTGGCAATAAATTCTTTCAATTTTTGATTTTGAGAAAGTCTTTCTCCTTCAATTTTGAAGGATAATTTTGTAGGATACAAGATTTTATCTTGTTTCTCTTTTAGTGAATTTTCTCTTCTTTTTTCAGGATGTTTTATTTGTATCTTCTTTTCTATAATGTGAATAGGACATGAATAGATGTTGAATTTTTAGCCTTTATCCTACTTTATCTTCTCTGACGTTTCTATTAATGTTGTTTTGGAGCCTGACATTAACTTTGGGAAATCCTCAGTCATCATTACTTCAAATAGTTCTTAACATTCCTCTCCTTCTTTGTTTTCCTTCTGGTATTCCCCCTATTTCTTTGTTAAATCTGTAATTGCCCTACTGTATTTGATTTCATTTTCAGATCCCTTTTCTCTTTGCTTTTCAGTTTTAGAAATTTCTAATAACATATCCTCAACCTCTGATTTTCTCCTCAATCTTATCAAATCTACTAGTAAGTCAGTTAAAGACAGTCTTCATTTATATTATGATACTTTTTCTTTTTAGCATTCATTTTTAGGTCCATTTTTAGAAACCCCATTTCTCTGCTTACACTGTTCAACTATATTTGTAGTTTTTCTTCTTTTTCCATTCTTTAGTTTTTTTCCTGGATGTTCTTCATTTTGATTTAGGTATAAGTGTTCTTTTCAATATTTCCTGGAGGGAAGTTCTAGTGTTTGCAAACTCCTTAAGGTTGTGTTTGTCTGAGAAGGTTTTTATTTCTCCCTCACATTTGAAGGAGATTCTTGCAAGATAGAACATTCTTGGCTGGCAGTTTTTCTCTTTAAATATTTTGAGTATTTCATTTCATTCTCATTGCCCATAGTTTTTCCTTAGGGCTTAACATTTATAGGTTATGTCTTCTCCCTAACCTGGCTGACAACTTTTATGTTGAAATGTTTTGAATACATAATTCTGTTATTTCCTTGTCCATAGGGTTTCTCAGACAATTCTGTTATAAGTCTGACAGGAACAATTTTATAAGTTATCTGCCTATTTTCCTTAGCCACTTACAATTTTCTTTCTTTGTTTTGATATCTTGGTTGTATTACAACTATGTGTCTTGGTGTATGTCTCAACACATTTAAATAACTAGGTATTCTTTTAGCTTCATGGACTTGTGTTTTTAGTTTTTTCACAGGTTTGAGATCGTTTCCTCGATTTTTGATTGAATAGGTTTTCTTTCCACTTCCCTCTTTCTTCTTCTCTGAGATACCCATTATGCCTTTCCTAATGAGTCAGATAGTTTTAGAAATATTTTTTCATTTTTTTCTCTGTCATATTCTTTTTCTTCTTCCACCTGATTCCTTTGTGCATCATTATCTTTAGTCACTGATTCAATCTTCTATTTGGTCCAGTCTACTTCCATAGCTGTCTGAGATTTTTTTTTTATCTCTTCTATTGATCTTTTTATATCCTGTAACTCTCTTATTTTACTTAAATTTTTAACTTCTGTTTTCTGTTTATTAATTTTAGTTCTCATGAAATTAATTTTTTTCCTGAATTTTGTTGCACTCTTGTATTTTTCAGAATTCTCTTGTTTTATTTTGACTTGTTTTTCTGCATTGTCTTCCATTTCTTTGATTTTCTTTATCATGAAAGTTTTGAACTTTTTCTCTGATAGGAAGATAAATTATTCTACATCTTTGTCAGTGGGTTCTGGATAGTTGGTCTCTCTTCATAATGTCACATTCCCTTGAAGTCTCAGGTTGACATGTAGGTTTTTTTTCCCCCATCCATTTGACTATTTTAGATCTTTGAGGTTTGAACTACTTCTGCCTTTCCAGCTGTTGATTAGGTGGCTTTTATATGATTTTGGATATTCTAACTTTCTAAGCTTCCATAGGTCTGAGACCTGATCTTGCACCTGCTGAGTCATGGGTTAGGCAGGGGCTTGGAGGGGTCAAGCCACTAGTGTGAATGCTCTAGTGTGGCAGTCTCATGTTTGTGGCATCACTGATAGGCCTTCTCTTTGGGGTTCCAGATCTGACTCTGCCGGCTCTCATATTCTTAGTAAGCCTCACAAGGTCAACACTAGTCCTGAAGATTTGTGAAGGGGGAACACCACCCATTGCATTGTTGTTGTTTCTTTCACTGGCAATCTGGCTGACTGGAAGCACCCCAACTACTCAGCACATATTCTAATAACTTACATGTTATTAGAATCTACTTCAGATTTATTGCTTACTTCCAATAAAATAAAATATTATTCGTATGTAGTTCTAATCCCTATTCACCTTATTTGTGTTAATACACACACACACACCCCCACATACACATATATACATACATATAGATAGGTGTCTGTATGTTGCAAATCAAGCTGCACATTATCTTGTATTATAATTACTATTTTATGATGCTATACTTTAAAAAGAACCTGAAAGGAAAAAGAGCATGTATAGTTTTATATTTTTTAAAATTATATCTCTTATTTACCATTTCTGGTTTTCTTTCTTTCTTTGTGTGGATTTGAATTATCATCTGATATAGTTTCCTTAGTTCAAACTAGCTTTGCTCCACCCACTTTTTTGTTGGATGTAATATTATTCTTTGCATTGGTAGCTCTCAGCAATAATTTTCTGCATTTAGTCATTATAGATTGGTTTTGCCTATGATCAAATTTCATGTAAGCAGAATCTATAATGTAATTTTTACACCTGTCTCATAAAATGAGGTGTATTTATATGTTCCTTGAATGTGTAGTAGATGATACATGCAGCTAATGGAGTAATGTATATTTTTTTAAAGGGTAAAGTTTAACCATTAATTTTACTTTTGTGGTCATAAGATTATTTTGATTCTTTTTTCTTGTTTTAAGAAAGTTTTCAGTTTGTTCACATATTTCTTGTCTTATTATACTACATTGGACTGTTTAGTTATGCTGAATAGGAGATATAATAACAGTTATTTCTTTTCCTACAAAGTATGACATTAACTCTTGAATGCAATTATTTCTATCAATCTTTCTATTAATGTGGAAATCCCAGGGGATATATATTGTATCATCTCAAGCTAACTGTACATTTTTTTAATTGCTTTACTGTTATATATTCTTCCTTCAGCTATTTCTAATACGTTTTAATATCTTATTTAAATAATATTGGCTTAAGTTTTTATATAGATTTCTGGTGTACATCACTATAAATCAACATGTATGTATAGTATAGTTTTCTTTCAATTGTTTATTTGCCTGTCAGAATGCCAGTATGACATTAAAGAAAAGTAATGATAATATATATATATATATATATATATTTGCTCCTCCTGATTTAAGGAGAAAACATTACTGTTAAATGATATGTTGGTTATAGGCTTTTTTCTTACTAGATTTTCTTTATTAAGGTGAGAAATTTCCATCTATTTCTTGTTTGATGGTTGTTTATAATATAGAAGTGTTGAATTATTTTTGATATTCTTTTCTATGGCTGTTGATATGATCATGTGGGTTTTATTCTTTATTTTATTGATTTAGTATATTGTATTAATTGATTTTATTAAAACTATTTCTTATGATGCTAGCTCAGAGATTTTGTCATTAGTAATTTCGTCAAGAAATTATTTAAACCTTACTTTTTACTTTAAAAGGAAGATAGATATTTTATAATAATTTTTCTGAATACAATTTTCCCTATTTCTTATAAGAAAAAGCATTAACAATTTTTTTTTACTAGTCTTCACATCACTCATCCAAAGGGCTTTAATTAGTGATAAAACTAAAAAGAAGAAAGATTTGTGTACCAAGATATGAACTCATCATTAAATTCTTTATTGGTAAACCTGAAAAATATTGTTACTATATTTAATCTCTTACATTAATTTATACATTTGTTAATTAGCATTAATTTGGTATCTATTATAGACCAGATGCTATTGTCATCACAAGTGATACAACAATATGGCCCCTGTATTAAGATATAAACAATATGGCCCCTGTATTATAAGTTAAAATTCAGATGGAAGAAAAGAACATATATAGAAAAGCAAATAAATTTAAATGTATGTCATATTTTAAAATAAGTAAGCAATTTATTTTAGTCATGTACATTGGAAATAAATTATTTAATTCATTTTAATACCATTGAGCCTCAAGGTGTTAATGTAACACAAAGACTGAAAAATAAATTTTTCTATTTTTTTGGATATAGGTGCAGCTCAACCTAATAGAAGGGATAAGAAAGAATTGGAGACTTTCCTTTTTTCTTCTTCATCTGAATTCCCATACACTATTACATTTAAATTTTGACTTCCAATTTTTGGAGAATCCCTTTGCTTAGAGAGTAAATAGAGCTACTTTATTGTTCTCTGTTTCTAGTCTACCCTAAAGAAACTGAGGGAAAAATTAAGTCTGAGTATGGAATCAATGAAATCTTTGTTTCATCCCCAAATGCTGAATATGTTTTTACATGAGTAGGATAGAATAGTCAATTATTGAGAACTGCTTCTCAGTTTGTGTTTTGTAAACTAACTCATCTTTCTTGAAAGTCCAGACCTTCTTTGAACTTTTCTGTGGTAAAATCCAGATTACTTACTCCTTCCTCTAAACATCTGTTTCACCTCCTTTATTCCTTATTATATAAAAGACTACTGAAAATTGGTTGAATGAAAACTTAGTCTGAAAGTCTTGCCACCTAATTAGTCTTTACTTACTAGTGACTCCAACTGTAGCTTGCAGTCAGTGTAACATAGTAGTTGTGAAATTGAACTGAGGAATCAGATGGTCTATTTCACATAATTTCTATACCATTTTTAGTGTGGGTTCTCAGCAAGTTAACCTCTCAATACCTTTTTTTTTTTACATCATTATAATGGAGATAGTAGCACCTGTCATATAGATTTATTGAGTAGATTAAATATGTGAAAGTGCTTGTTATAGTGCCAATCACACAGCACTCAATAAAGGTTAACTCTCATTATTACTATTAATATTCAGCAATACAGTTTCATTTCCTAGTAGGAAAGAGTGTTGTTAAAATGACTCCAAAAGTCATTATAAAAATGAACCATTGGACCAAATGGACAAAGATTCTAGGAACGCAAGCCAGTCCACCCTGAGTTGGAATAATTGGACCACAGTAGAACTAAGATTTCTGGAGTCATTAATTACCATTTCTATCATAGCAATTAGTGGGAACTACTCTTGGATGGGATCTGATAGTGAGTAAATTCATTTCCTGAGGTCAGTCTGCTCAATCATGTGAGATGAATGATCTCTCCAATGTAGATGGATATCATTTGATGTGATGTATTTGTCTAGATGACTCATTATGCAATATGAAATCTTTGGGGCTATAAAAAATAAATTGTAAGTATAAAACTTGACCAAACGTTCATTAGCTAGTGATGAGCATTGCTTAATAAAATATCAGAGTTGGTTACTATCACAAAGGTTGTATCTGAAAGACTTGGGTCTACCCTTCTCCCACAAGTGATAAAACAGCTGTAATTCATGCTATATCTATTTCTTTGTTGAAAACCCTGGAGCATATTGCATTTGTACCCATACCTTAGGGAATTCATTTTTTAGGTTAAAATGTACAAAATTTTGACATAGTCTGGTTTCTCATTGGAAAGAAATTCACATGTAGAAACTTTTGCTATATTCCCTGTGAAACAATAGCAATTATAAACACTTGCCATTTTCATAACAAAATAAACATTTAGAAGTTCTAGCAAGGATCAGTTCAAAAACAATCCTCATTTTAGGAAAATCTTACAAGTATTCATCTTATTTGAGACTGGCATTCGATCATTTCGAGTACCTCCATTGACTATTTTTTAAGAATATCTGTAATGGAAGTCATGGATAGATAACCTAGACATTGAAATGGGCTGTTCCTGTTTGGATAAAATTGCACAGTTGTAAAAGGAGAATATTTGGTTTTGGTCATTTAAAATTATTGTTTCATATTAGTTGGCTTTTCCACATCTACTTTATAAGACAATTGGCCTTCTGTTCATTTACAGATAAGTAAAAAGATTTTCATCTATAAATCTGTTCATTTACAGATTTGTAGGGAATACTAGATGATCTGGGGATTCCATCTCTTAAAGAGCCACAATGTATCTCAACTCCATGTTACTCTAAACTTTATGTCCATTCTCTTATACATTGAAGCATCTGCTTAGTTTACTATTTCCCATTCATTTATATTTTTAAAAGATTACAAAGCTGCCATAATCACAAATCCACGATATCCTTCTAGTACCTTCTAGTTGTCCACACTTGTCTCTAATTTTATCTGAATTGTTCTCTCAACTCCTCTTGCAGAGTGAACAAACATTGCCACTCCCCCACATACATACTCTCAAACAAGAACAATGAGATCTTTATTTTTAAAGATTAAACCTTCATCTTTCACTCACCTTGTTTGATCATCTCAGTCTATCCTGGGGTTCTAAAGTTCCTGTGATATGTTTTCAACCAAATGTATACCCCATGAGTTTGAATAAAGCACCTGCTCCTAGCTATGTTTCCCATTCCTTTGGTTTGGTCTACTTGCCTGAGAGCAAACTGTTGAAGTCTGTCATCCATGATTATTTCTCTGCTAACTCATAAAAATATTTGATCTGTGAAACTGGAGGGGATTATTCTAAGTGAAATAAGTAAGAAAGATGTAGACAAATATCAGATGATTGTACTCATGTGGAATTTAGAGAAACAAAACATAGGAACAGGCAAAACTAAACCAAAGCAAATCCTAGATATATGCAGAATTGAGGGCCTCCCTGGTGGTGCAGGTGATTGAGTGACGCACTGTGAAGCTGTCTGCAGCCTCTGCAGCACGGTTCACACCCGGCTGGATGGCGAGAATCCCACATGGCGAAGCAGACCTCTCCTGTCTCGCCCGCTGCTCCCCTCAGCAGTGTGTTTCTTCAATCTGTCTGTTCTGTTCCCCACTCTGTCTCCAGTGAATCCTCTCACCTCCCGCATCTCTGGCCTGTACCCCAGTTCTTGTATGAAAATAAATAAATCTTAAAAAAAAGAAATGTACAGAATTGAGGCTATTATAAGGGGTAGAAAGAAATAAAGAAGGGAGGGTCCTCAAAGGCCTATGATGAAAGATAATGGGTGCTTTAGTGGGGGGTGTGGTATAGTAACATACATCTAAAGAGGTGTGAACTTATTTCCCTAGATCATATATGGTGTTGCAACTTAATGTTGTCTCAATTGAAAAAAAAAGAGGACAGGAAATTCATAACTAGGTATGTTTCAAGCTTTTTTCCTATATTTGTGATCCTTGGAAATACATGCAGAAGATATTAGATTCCATCCAGCAATGTGCCTAGCTCATAATATGTGGGCCACAACATTCATGGGGCTAACCTAGTGCCTAGAATAATAAGCCTGCCTAGATACTGTCTAACTTCATAGCCTGTGGCAAGTGTCATTTTGTCCAACAAGACTTACCTGTTTGCTTTTCTTCCCAAGTTCCTATTACCCTTATAACATAACCTAAAACACTCACTTTAACATATACTTTTAATATTTCACACATATTTTTATTCTTCACAAGTAGATACCAACTCCTTTAGGATATATCTGAGTCTTTTTTATTTTCCTGGAGATATTTTTTCCAATGAAACTACATAAATGGCTTTATAAATTAGTGTTAATAGGTTAGGAAACTTTTATCAGCTTTATTGAGATATAATTGACATGTAACATTGTATAACTTTAAGGAATATAATAGGAGTTTATGTATTCATTTGACATTTCACATGACACATTCATGTTAAAAGACTACTATGTATCACCTCACATAATAACAGTGTGTGTTGAGAATATTTAAGATCTATTAATGACATGCAAGTATACAGTACCATATTATAACCTTTAATTGTCATGGTATGTATTAGATCACCAAATACATTCATCTTATAACTGGAAGTTTGTACCCTTTCACAAACATCTCACCATTTTCCCTATCACCCAGTTACTGACAATCACCTTTCTATTCTGTTTCCATGAGTTTGACTTTTAAAATTCCATATATAAGTGATATCAAATAATATTTGTCTTTCAATAGCTGACTTATTTCACTTAGCATGATACTCTCAAGGTTCATCTACATTGTTGTAAATGACAAGATTTCTTTCCTTTTACTATGAACATATAAGACTTTCTTTATAGGAAACAAATACTTCCCAAATCTCGTTTTTCAGGGTCTCTTTTTGTAAGGTTATTTGTGGCTTACGTTTTTGTGGCTTAAATCTGCCATACTGCCTAGTTCCATCTTTAGGAGACAAATCCAGTTCCAGTTTGGGGTCCTTCTATATTCTAATCTCATAATTAGAATTTTAAAATTTCCTGAATGTGAATTGTGACTAAAACATGAACATGATTCTTTACTCTTTGTTCTTTCAAATAGTTATTAAGCCTCACTGCTGTGTGTGTATGGTATTTGTGATCAATGCCCAGATAAACTGACAGATTGGTGGTATATAGAGTGGCCTATAGAGTTAATACTATAGATGGATTTCTACTTCACTTTTTATGTAGATTTTTGAGTGTATATTGTTGAACTGATAAAATTGAAAGACATTTTCTCCTTCTGTATTGCTCATTTGAAATAGCTATAGTACTCTGCAAGATCTGAAGTAGATTAAAGGAAGGATTTGATAAAGATATAATTAATATTCAAAGAACATTGAATGAGATTTTTAAATTATAAATTTTTGTCATCTGAAGTATATTGTCCTTGAACTTGTATTTTAATATAAACTGAAATTATTATTACACTAATATTAGTGGCTTTAAAGTCACTTATATGATTAGACACATTTTTTCACTACAAGAAAACCATACATTCTAGTCTATTACTACAAGATTTAAAATAGTGACTAGCTAGAGTCTGAATTAAATTTGCCAGATACTCTCATGATTCTTTTATGTTTAGAAATTTGAAAATTGATTGCCTAAACAAAAGAAGATCTCATGTTAAAGGCAGTCTTTCTGTTGTATGCAGTATTTATTATAAAGATAATAAAAATGAAGGAGATAAGATAGTAACAACACTAATTATTTAGATTATCTTCCCAAATTTAAACATTTCACAATATCACATTTGTTGGGAAAAAGGACAAAGGTATCTGAGGCTTATTAACTAATTCCTTAGTCCAGCCATTAAACTAGATTTACCAGTTTTGACATTTGTACTTTTTATATATAAACTAGATGAATCAAAACATCTTTTTCTTTAGAAGTAAAGATGATTCTACAGCAAAATATAATGTAAAATGTGAAAGAAATTATGCCTTACTCTATAATTGTCTGGAAGTCAGCAAGTTATTATTAGTAATCAATCTATAAATTCATCAAGAAAACCATAAATAATACAAATAAGTATATGATAAATGTTTATTGTCAATTGTAAATTTTTACATTTAAAATAAGTAAGATCTTTACAAGAAAATGAAGGACTTAATTGGAGATATTTTGGAGAAAGACATTCATTCTTCAGGATGCTGCCTTGGGATTACCTAAATCTATTCCATACATTTCTTCTCTAAATGCCAATAATTATCTGAGTTTATAAAATATACCTTAAAATTTCCAGGTACAGTGACATAAATATTTTTATATTATCATATACAATATATATTTATATATGTGTGTATATATACATACATATATACACATTACCTACTGTTATGTTATTACTGTATAATAAGCAATCCAAAACCTTATTGCCATGTACCCATAAATTTTTATTTAGTTCATAAGTCTGTCAGATTCCTCTGACCTACACTGGGCTCAGCCTCTCTTGACTCGGTTACTTTATCTCCCTAAGCCACTTGACTAGATGGCTTTCCTGATTGAGGCTGGGGTCACACGTATCTAGCACCTCTCTCTCATTTTGTTACCATTTGTATGGAATATAATTTTCCATCCTTTTGCTTTCAGGATATGTATGTTCTAAAAGCTATCATGAGTCTTTTATAGATCCATATTTTTATTAGAAGTCACATTGCCATTGTAGCATTGTAAGTTTCAGGCATGCATAATTATGAATCAATGCATAATCAATGAATCAATTATGATACATTGTTATCACTAAAAGTCCAATTCTATCTTTCACCATGCAACTGATTTTTTTTTTTACCAGTTGAACCAGTCCTTCTTCCTGCTTTTGTTCTGATAACCACTGATTTGGTCTTACAAGTCTAAAAGTTTACTATTGCTTTATTTAGTTCATTTATTTGTTTTGTTTTTCTATGTACCACATATGAGTAAATCATACGGTATTTGTCTTACTCCATCTGACTTATTTCACTAAACATAATACCATCTGGGTTTATCCTTGATGTTACAAATTACAAGATTTCATTTTTTTTTAAGAGCTGAGTAGTATTCCACTGTATTTATATACCCCATCTTCTTTATTCACTCATTTGCTCTTGGTCACTTAGATTGTTTCCCAACCTTTACTATTATAAGTAATGTTGCATTGAACAAGAGGGAGATACACCTCTTTGAATTAGTGATTTTTTTTAAATCCAGAAATAGCATAATTGCATCATGTGGAAATTCTATTTTAATTTTTTAAGGAATTTCCAGACTGCTTTCCATGGCAGCTACACAAATTTACATTCCCACCAACAGTGTACCTGGATTCTCTTCTTTCCACATCCTTTCCAACATGTCGTTTTTAATCTTTTGGATAATAGCCATTTTCACAGGTGTAAGTTTTGACATCTCATTGCTGTAATTATTAGGGAAATGCAAGTGATTAGAGATGACAGACGTCATTTCATGTGCCTGTTGATCATGTGTGTCTTTTTTGTAGAAGTGTCTATTCAGATTCTCTGCTCATTTTTTTTTGTCTTTTGTCCTCACACTTACACTTTTGACCCTTTCTCCCTCTTTCCTCCCTCTTAACCTGAGAGGCTTTCCTTTGGTTATCAGTTTTCACTAGTTTATGATTACTTTTGCTGTGAATTCATTTGCTTTGAGTCCTTATTTTACTAATATATTTGAAATCACCCATTATTTGTCTTTATCAGTTTTTTTTCCTAAGCTTCTTCTATTCTGCTATAAATGGTAGCATTTCCTCTTTCCTTATAGTTGAATAGTATTCCACTTTGTAGATATACCACATGTTCTTTATCCAATCCTTTATCAGTGGACACTTAGATGCCTTCCAAGTTCTAACTATTGTGAATAGTGTTGCAATAAGCATTGTGGAGCAAACATTTTTTGATTTGCTGGCTTCTTCATCTTCAAGTAGATACTGCAAAATAGGGTTGCTAGATTACATGGTATTTCCATTTTTAGTTTTCAAGGTAGGTCCAGACTACTCTCAAAATGACTATACCAGTTTACATTCCCACCAACAATGTGTTAAGGTTCTCCTCTTTCCATATCTTCTCTAGCATTTGTTGTTGGAAGTCTTTTAAAGTACGCCATTTTCATATGTGTGAGATGTTATCTTATTTTGGTTTTCACATGCATCTCTCTTATTAAAGTGATGAAGAGCATTTTTCCATTTATATGTTGACCTTCTGTATACCCTATTTGGTAAATTGTCTTTCCAGATCTGTGCCCATTTTTGTAATTGGGTTACTTTGTATTTTTTATTTGTTTTTATCATTATTGTTAATTTTGGATGAGTTCTTTATATATCTTTGATACTAATCCTTGGTCAGATGTGATGTGTGAATATCTTTAATCTGCTAATATTTTCTTTTACCATGTAAAGGATTTTTATTTGAATTAGTACTACTTGTTTATTTTTGCTTTGATTTACTTTTTGTAAGGGTTGAGTATCCTCAACAAAAACAAAGAAAATAATCCAGTCAAAAAATGGGCAGAAGAGCTAAAAAGAAACTTCTCCGAAGAA
Source organism: Talpa occidentalis (assembly GCF_014898055.3). Lineage (NCBI taxonomy): Eukaryota > Metazoa > Chordata > Mammalia > Eulipotyphla > Talpidae > Talpa > Talpa occidentalis. The sequence goes on along the minus strand of NW_026555331.1, from coordinate 56,874,049 downwards.
GAAATGCAAATGGCCAACAGGCATATGAAAAAATGTTCAACATCACTTGTAATCAGGGAAATGCAAATCAAAACTACAATGAGATACCATCTTACACCAGTGAGAATGGCACATATTAAAAAAACTAGCAACAACAAATGCTGGCAAGGTTGTGGAGAAAAAGGAACTCTCCTGCATTGCTGGAGGGAGTGCAAACTGGTCCAACCACTATGGAGAGCTGTGTGGAGATTTCTTGACCTACTAAACATAGAGCATCCATATGATCCAGCAATTCCACTCCTAGGTATTTACCCAAAGGACACAGAAACAGTAATTCCAAAGGGCATCTGCACGCCTATGTTTATAGCAGCACTATTTATGATAGCTAAGCTATGGAAACAACCCAAATGCCCAAAAATAGATGAGGATCAAGAAGATGTGGTACATATACACAATGGAATATTACTCAGCAATCAAAAAAGATAAACACATGCAATTTGCAGCAACATGGATGGAGCTAGAAGGGATCATGCCCAGCAAAATAAGTCAGAAAGAAAAAGAAAAATACTGGATCATCTCACTCACAGCAGGAATTTAGAGAACCTAAATAAGGGACCAGGAAAAAGACTAATTAATACAAAGTAAAAATCAAAATCAACAAGCAACTATGGACCAGAGACACACTGCAGGGGTGAGGGGATGGGGTGGGGAGAGGAAGGATTAGGGTCAAAATAAGCAGGGGGTGTGCAATTGTATGGGGAATATAGCCAAAATGAAAATGCATACATCATGCAAAATGAAAAATGATGTAAGGATTATATAAAATAAAATATTTAAAAAAGGGGTTGAGTCTCCTAAGAGATCTCTATCATAAATGTCATGAAACATTTCACCACTCTTTCTTCTATGTATTTTAATTTGTGGGGCTTTTATGCTGAGTCTTTAATCTATTTAAAATTTATTTTTATTCATTATGTTAAAAAGTTATCCAATATCATTCTTTACATGTGCCCATGTAGTTTTCCCAGTAACATTTGTCAAAGCAACTCCCTTTTCCCCATTATATGATCATGAATTCTTTGTCATAAATTAGGTGCTGATAGAGGCACGAATTTATTTATTAAATTCTATTCTGCTTATCCATATGACAATTTTTATTCAAATACTATGTTGTTTTAATTACTGTTGCTCTATAATATAGTTTAAAATCAGGTGCAATGATGCCTCCACTCCTTTTACCTCAGAATTACTTTAGTTGGCCAGTTTCTTTTATAGTTCCATATAATTTTTATTCTATTTATTTGTATATTTTTATTCTATTTGCTTGAAGAATGTCATTGAAAATTTAATGGAGAATGCATTAAATCTATATATTATTTTTGATAAAATGTCCATTTTGATTACACTAATTCTCATTAATGAACATAGAGTATCTTTCCATCTCTTTCTGTCTTGCTCTATATTCTTTAATGATGTCTTACAGTTTTCATTTTTTAAATCCTTCACCTTCTTAGTTAATTTCTAAGCAATTAATTTTGCTGCAATAAATTATTTTCTTATTTTTTTTTTTGGTATCACTCATTATTTGTATGTAAAATTGGTTTATGGTAGATAGGAAATGGGTTTCATTAGCAACTCCAACACAAGTTTTCTTTTTTATATACCCAAGGGATATATGGATTACTTTTTACATTTTAATTTTTTTTTAAAAAAATTATATTACAGTAGCATTGGTTTATGTTGTTGTTTGTATTTTGGAAGCATAGGGTTTCTCCCTTCTGGTGTGTTACCATAGTGTTTCCAACACCAAAGTACCCACAGTACACACCCATAGTCCAGTTGTTCCCTTCCTACTTTGTGCTTGCCCTTTTCTCTTCCCCCTCTGAATTACTCAGTTATATAGTCTTATTTCAAGAGGTAGTTTTTGTATTTGGCCTTATCTGATCATTTGCCTGGTTTTTTCTATATTTTATATTTAAATGATAACATGCATTATTTGTCTATCTTCCTGACTTATTTTGCTGAGCATAATCCCTTACAGCTGCATCCATATTGCCACAAATGGTATGAATTTGTCTTTTTTGACTTCTGAATAGTATTCCATTGTGTATATTAGCCACATATTCTTGATCTACTCATATGTTTGGGTTGCTTCCATAGTTAATAACTTTCATTGTTTCTTTACATTCACTTCTCTGCATTCTTTACTCCTCTCTTTCTGAGACTTCATCTATATACCTATTAGACTATTTGATATTATCCCACAATTTCAGAATTCTCCCTTTTAAAAATTTATTATTATAATAGTCAAACTAACATGTGAAGTAATATTTCTTTTGGTTTTAATTTGCATTTTCCTCATAATTAGTAGTTTTGAGTAACTTTTCATATACCTGTTGATTATTTGTATGTCTTTTTTGGAGAAATTTCTATGCAAATTCTTTGCCTATTTTTAAGGTAAATTATTTGGTTTTTTTGAAGATTTCATTTTATTTTTGCATGGAAGAACTGGGGTGCAGGCCAGAGGTACAAGGGATGAGAGGATTCACCAAAGTGGGGAGCAGAACAGGCAGATCTACTGAAATACACTGCTAAGGGGTGCAGCGGGAGAGACAGGAGAGGTCTGCTGCACTATGTGATTAACTCCTTGACCAGGGATTGAACTCAGGCATCAGGTGGGTCTTCATGGTGGTAGCACTGAGACTTAACCCCTAGGCCACCAGGGAGGCCCTATTTGTTTATTTTGCTAGTGAGTTGTAGGGGTTCTTTGTCTATCAGTCCCTTATCAGATATATGGGGCTGTACAAATAATTTCTCCCATTCTGTAGGTTGTCTTTCATTCTATTTCCTATGATGTGCAGAGCTTTTAAAAATTTGATACAGTTCCACTCGTCTAATTTTTCTTAGTTGCTTGTGATTTTTAGTGTCATATCCAAAAATTTATTGCTAAGCCCAATGTCATGCAAATTTCCCCCTATGTTTCCTTGTAGGAAGTTTACAGCATTAAAACTTTTAAGTCTTTTATGCATTTTGAGTTGATTTTTCTGTATGTTATAAGATAAAGGTCCACTTTCATTCTTCTTCATGTAGATACCTTTTTTCCTAGCACCATTTATTAAAATGGCAATTCTTTCTTCATTGTGTATTCTTGGAACCCTTGTTGAAAATCAGTTGGACTATATAGGAATGGTTTTATTTCTGGGCTTTCAATTCTATTCAATTCTGGTCCAGGAGCTCTATTCTGTGTTAGTCTATATGTCTATTTTAATCCAGTAACATACTGTTTTAGTTACTATAGCTTTATAGTGTATTTCAAAATCAGGTAATATGATCCCTACATCTTTATTCTTTCTCGAGATTGCTTCTGCTTATTTGGAGTATTTTTAACTTCTATCCAAATTTTAGCATGGTTTTATCTGTTTCTATAAAAAAATCATTGGGATTTTGATAGAGATTATGTTGAATATATAGATTATTGTATCTGCACCTTTTAATAATATTGAGATTTCCAATCCAAGAATACAAGATGTCTTTCCATTTATTTGCATCTTTAATTTCTTTCATCAGTGATTTGTATTTGGCAAGACAAGTCAGTCTTAGTTAAGTTTACTCCTAAGTTTGTTCTTCTTTTTTGATGCTACCTTAAATGGAAATTTCTTAAATTTTCTTTTTGGAAAGGTCACTGGGTATAAAAATAAAGCTGTTTTTTTCCTGTTGACTTTATGTGCTGCAACCATATAGTATTTAGTTGTTCTAACAGACTTTTGTGGAATCTTGAGTGTTTTATATACATAAGGTCATATCATTAGCAAACAGGTAATTTTACTGTTTCCCTTCTAATTGCTCTGGTTAGTATGTTCACTACTTTGTTGAATAGAAGTGACAAGAGTGGGCAATCTTTTTCCTGCCCTTGGAGGAAAAGCTTTCAGTTTCTCATGATTGTGAGTGATGTTACCTGTTAATAGTTTTTGTAGGTACATGATGGGATAGCTTAAACTTAGATGTCCCATCAGTAATTGTGTGTGTGTATGTGTGTGTGTGTGTGTGTGTGTATGGATTCAGATCTATTTTATTTTGGAAATAATTTTTTGGATTACCATTTTTAATATTACTTTTTCCACTGTTTTTTTCTCCTTTATAGATTTTAACAATACATACATACATAGGTAGAATTTTTATCTCCTTTATCTAATCAATTTCTTTTAGTAGTTTTTATCTCTTTCATTATTTTCACTGTTGTAGCTATTTTCTTCTTCTTGTAAATGCTGTTTATTATACATGTGGTGAGTTTGTTCTACCTTTGATGGCCTCTAATTAACCTTCACCTATAAAATGTGCTTCATTTTCTTTTCTATTTTTTCACTTTCCTAAGTTTAGCACACTCATTTTATATCACCTGTTTAAAATTTATTTTTATCTGAGTTTTGAGGTTATGATTTATGATCTCATATCACATTTTGTTTAATAATAATTTCCTTTGGAATGTTATGTTTTTATCAACTTCATGGCTTTTATTACTAATATTTTTATTAGCAATAGTAAAAATTTTTTAATTTTATTTTTATTACTAATATTTTTATAAAATCTTATTTTCAGATTTCTTTTTTAATAAGTTCATATGAATGTTGATTGCTTTTTCCCATTCATTTTCAAAAATTATAGAGATGAATAAAAAGTCTAAATAAGACCAACCAGGGCCTCCCTGGTGGCGCAAGGGGTTAAGACGCAACCTATCAAGCTGTCCACAGCCTCTGCAACATGAGTTCAATTCCTCGGCCTGCAGGCCAGGGAGCAACCCACATGGCGCAGCAGACCTCTCCTGACTCACCCGCTGCTCCCCTCAGTGGTGTACTTCAGTCAATCTGCCTGTTCTATTCCCCACTCTGTCTTTGGTGAATCCTCTCACCGCCCCACACCTCTGGCCTATATCCCAGCTCTTGTATGCATAAATAAATACATCTTTAAAACAAACAAACAAACAAATAAATAAGATCAACCACAGCACATGCCTGTTCCATAACTAGGAAAAATTCATATTTGAGTGGCCACTGTTATCTAATGAAAATGAGAAATCAATATTGTGATGTAGATTAAGATTGATATAAAGATTCCAAACTTCTTTTAAAATTTATTTCAGTCAGATGATATTGAGTAATTGTATTCTATTTACAAATTCAGCATTTATTTCTATTTGAAATGTAGGAACTATGGTAACAAATTGCAAAACCCTTGGTGGTCAGATTCAAGTCAACACAGATGACACAAGTAGCCCAGTGTAATTTGTTTCTAGATTTTTCTACTTACTGGAAACCTAAGTGTGTGCATTACTAATTATGCAGTTTTCCTCTCCATTCAAATATCAGAGTGTATTCACAGAAATAGGACATGGGACATAATTTCATAATGACTGGGGATTTAATAATGTATAAATTTCCTAAAATAGCATCACTTCTAGATTATCCAATTGCTTAATCTGAACTGAATATTGGACTAACTAAATTGTTGGGACATCAGTGGAGATAGTATCCATTTTCCTCATGGCTCTTTTTGGTGCCTGGATCAGATTTTCTCTTGGACCAACAGACTCTAACACCTCTTCTGGATTTGATTCCAACCGATGATGAGCTACATCTGGCCTGTGAAATGAAAATAGCAAAACCTTTGATTGAATCCAAGTTAAGTGGATCTACATCATCTGCTCAGGCAACTTTTGCCAAGATGAATGATGCTGTGTCAGTGTTCCATAATTTCAGAGGTGGATTCCCCCTTTTGAAAAACAAAGTGTTTTCCTTAACATAGGCAATGAAAGGGAAAAGAAAAAAACTGCTCTGTACAAAAAGGCATTTTGGCTCCTCTATATATTTGGAAATAAAACTCCTAAAATAATCCTATTTGAGTCTTTTTCTTTGCTTGGATCCCTGCCATGCTGGCCCTTATCTAGTTGCACAAGGGGGCACTGTGGCTGTGAAAGTCCTGAAGAAGTGATTCATTTCCTTGCTTTCTTGCTACCTAGTAGCTAAAGAATCTAAAAAGAATGTGATGGAAAAGGAGAGAGCCAGTAACATTCAGAGGCTATAAGTGTTTCCCAGTAGTTTTAACTACCAACTCAGATTCAAAATATTTACTCTAGAAAGAACATAAATGCAGTAAACAGGAGAAAGGCAAGAACCTTTATATTTTACCAATTGCTCTTTCCACAAAGAAGAGCAATAAACATAGGAAGGGGAATAAATTTAAAATGGGTATTTCTGAAGCTTGAGAAATCATTCAGCTGTGTGACTAGTAACTATGGTGTAAACTGCAAGTGAAATCCCAAAATCTAAAGCCCATTTCAGGCTTGTTGATCTATGTGGATTAATGGAAGTAGGAAATTTCAATGTTAAGGTTACTAAAGCATCAGAATATGTGTTCATACATAATTTCGTAAACCGTTATAGTATCAGGATTACTGGCACAACCCCTATACATTCTGTCAACCTATGTTACTAATGATGTGATATTTACATTAATTTCCAGGTTATTTCTAAATGGTGACCCCATCAGAATAATTTTAGGATTTCATCTCTGTACAGTTATTCTAGATTATTTGTGAAATATTGGATTTCTAGTGCCAAGGAATGACATAGATTTTTACTTTCTGGTTTTTCATCCTTGCATAATTCTTTAAAAATCCTCCACTGCCAATCTTCTCTTCTCTTCCTCCTCAATTAACTTTACCATTAGTCAGAAATATGGGATTCTTTGGTTGTCTTATAGAGACTGAGCTGTCACTGTAACACTTAACTCAAAAAGTTTCTTTTACATGAATTTAAGTTTTCTTTTACCCATTTTCTCAACCATTCTTTGTACTGCAATAAATTTTCCAATAATAAAAAAAAGTAAAGTCAACCTGAGATATTAATGGACAGAGCTTCAAAGGAAACTAGCTAATGAGCTGTAGCCTGAGAGTAATCAGTTTGGAAATTTAAAAAATTGATTATACACATATAATTTATAAAAATATCACTTTGCTAAATTCATGTACAAATTGTATAAATCTATTTTTTAATAATGATTAGGTTAAAGAAATGCAAAATCATCAATGGGTCATTAAAAAAGTGGAATTGTGAATATAGAAATTAGACCAATGAAATGGAAAATAAACTTCCTCAGAACTCAGAGGAAAAAGTCCCAAAAATATAAAAATAATGGATATGTTCTTAAGATATAGTATAGAGATTCAATGGACAAATCATATTTCTAGAGAAGAAAAGATGAACTAAAAATCAGTAATTATGGTATAATATTAGAAGTAAAAATCAAATTAAAAAAATGGAGAGTTGTGGCCCAAAAATCCTCATAACTGAATATAAAAACAGTTAAATAGGTTGTATAAATCATTGTAAGCATAACTTAGAACTTAATACAAACAGGCACATATACTTAAATGATACAATATATGACTTTTAAAAAATGAGCTCTTTGTTTGATATCATCATGTCCCAGGCTATATCTGCAGGAAATTGTAAGTGGATATAAAGCAGTGATGGGATGAGCTGAAAGTGTAGCATATTCTCTTTACATTGACATTTATTTATAGATTTTAGGGTAAATGTATTTTTAAATATTAAAATGTAATAAGGCAGAACTTGTTTCTTGAAAATCTGGAGAACAATGTAAATATGAAAAAAAAAAAGGTAAAATAGTCAAATGAAACCAAAAAGAAATGTCTACAAAATTGGTTAACTTAGGAAAAGGCAGATTAGAGAAGTAACACAAGACAAGCACACATGCAAATTCAGGAGCAAAAAGAAAAAGTATGATAAAAATAAAAGCAAGAATATCTATTATCTTACATAAATAGACACAATCCCTTTTTTACAAAGGTTTATAAATTAACCAAAAAATGTTAGTGTTTAAAATACAATTCTAAGTTTAGACTTTATTATTTTGTGTCTCAAATTCTTATATCTAAAATAAGAACTACATCACAGGATTTGTCTCTTAAATATGACCAGTGCTCAATAAAAATCAGTATTTTAAATTGTTAGTATATATCTTATACAGGAGAATTACATAAAATATAAATTTTGATACATATCATGCAAATATTTATGCAAAAAGAAGTGGTAGCTGGAACATGCAAATTAAAACAAGATACATCTACACACCTATTCAAATGACTAAAATTCAGAACACTGACAACATCAAACACTGGTGTGAATGTGGAGCAATAGAAATTCTAACATTGCTGGGGGGAATGAAAAATGTTATGGTCACTTCTAAAGATAATTTGGTGATTTCTTATGAAACTTAATCATATTCTTACAAGATTCAGCAATGGTGCACGTTGGTATTTATCCAATGGAGTAGAAGACATATGTCCATATAAAAAACTGCACATGGTGGTTGATAGTATTTTTATTAGTAACTGTCAAAACTTGGAAACAAAACTTGTCCTTCTCTAGGTAAATGGATAAATAAACTGCAGTAATCCAGATAAAGAAATATTATCCAGGACTAAAAAGAAATGAGTTATCAAGCAATGGAAATATATGCAAGGAACTTAAATGCATAATACCAGTGAAAAAAATCAATCTGAAAATGTTTCATGCTAGATAATTTTAGTTATATGAATTCTTGAAAAGACAAAAGTATGGAGACAATAAAATGATCAGTAGTTGTTGAGGTAGAAAATGGGTAAAGATGATTAAGTAGAGAACAAAAAAAATTTTAGGGCATGGTAAAAACACTGTGTGGTAGTATCATGATGAATTTGTCATTTTATATTTGTCCAAACCCATATACAGCACCAAGTGAATTCTAAAGTAAACTGTGTGCTTGGGTGGTTATGATGTGTCAATATAGGTTCATCCTTGGTTAAAAAAAATTCCCTTTCTGAAGAGTGATATTGATAATGGGAAAGGTTATGCATATGTGGTTACAGAGTGAATGTAGAAAATCTCTGTATCTCACTCTTTATTTTATTATAAACCTAAATTTCTCAAAAGAGAAATGTTAAACAATTTTAAGAGAAATATTTTTCTTATCGTAAAGAAATAATTTTATCAGAGATGTTGAACAGCATGTATATAATGATTTTCAACTTTGCCCCTTGGGGCCCTTGGGGTTCTACATGATGCTCTCTGAGAGAGTTTTGAATTTGAAACACAAAAGGAGAGCATAGAGAGCAATGTGTTGTAGATAAGGAATGCAAAAACCAACAATAATCAAAAAAACAGATCATAAAACCACCTCACTTAGAGAAGGTATGAAAAATTATAGAAATTAGTTGGCCTTTTTTTTTTTTAAAGATTTATTTATGCTACAAACATTGGGGTATAGGCTAGAGATTCAGGAGGTGAGAGGTTTCACCAGAGACAGATTGGGGAGCAGAACAGGCAGACTGACCAAAATACATTGCTGAGGGGAGCAGCAGGCGAGACAGGAGAGGTCTGCTGCGCCATGTGGGTTGCTCCCTGGCTGGCTGGGGATCCAACATGCGCTGCAGAGGCTGCGGACAGCTTCACAGTGCTGTGCTCCAACCCCTGCACCACCAGGGAGTTGGCCTTTTTTGGATCATTTTTTCTCATCTACAAAATTGATTAATATGATCAAAGGTTATCTTTTGGTTTTTCTTATATATGGAAAGCCTAATACATCATGTAACACAGATATGCAATAACTATTGCTTCTTATCTAGCTCTCCAACATCAAGCAATACATGGTTTACTTCTAACAATGACTTACATGCTTTAATTCATCCTCCCTCAATCTGTTATTCACATGCATCTTTCTGGTATGCTCAAGAAATAGTACATTTTAGTTTTGCCTAAAGTGAAGGAAAAATGTCTGGCAAAACTAAATCACAAAAGTATATCAATGCCAAGCACAAATGGCTGTTAGATCATTTACAGTTTGTGATAGTCTGTATCATCCATTGGCACAACGGACTGGGAATTGACTCTTTGCATATTGTTGCCTAATGAATACAAATTCTTTTCAGTTTTGAAGTGCTGTGCCCATAAAGTGTCTGGATATTCTCTTTTAATAACAACATTAAAATACACTAAAAAAATTCTCAATTGGTGGGGACAAGTTCACATGCAAATGCATATCTTGATTCTCAATATACTACTAAAAGAATGTGTGCATAACAGCAAGTACTGACAAGTGATGAGGAGACTCCTCAAACCTCTGTCATCAGTGGCATCCATTGATTTAAACCTGACATTCCCATTTGTTGTGTGTGTAGCAGGAGGTGATGGTCAAGAAGATGTGAAGAGAGGTGGGTGGGAGATGAGCATTAGAGGATAAAAAAAAGAATCTAACTTATCTCCTCAGGACTTTTTTTTTCCCTCAACTGTAAATCTCATTTCAAATATGAGGATGCTAGCCATAAGATTCTTGCACCTGTACCTCATTCTCATTTTTTTATAAACCTAAACTGCTCAGTTTGGAACATCAATGTGGGACCAGTCATCCTTAATACATTCATGTGTATATATCAATACTGTTTTTTTTTTTTGGTGGGGGGAGAAGGGGTGGGAACAGTCCTTTTCAGTGAATCATAGAGTTATTTTGCCATTTATGATTTGCTTAAAGAGAAAACTACAGTTTTACAGAGGTCTTGTATGTAAGTCTCTGCACAAATGAATGGCTTTTGCATCTGCATTTGGAGTTTATTTGACAAATGCACTATATAATGTTAAATTTTACATAGGAGTAAAACAGGAATATTGAATGTTTAAGAAAGACTCATCAATATGAGAAAAAAAAGCACAACCAAGAGTTAAAAATGATGCTAATGTGTATATATTGGAGTTTTAGCTTAGAAATTTTTCCATAATATTTACCTGCAAAATGAGGATTAAAAATCCATCATCATTTCTTCAGGGAGTTGCTGCTTTCCTTTTCAGTTCTCTAAAATGATAATCTTTTGATTGAGTATTATCTACATTATACCAAACATACAGATGAAAACCAAAACATTCAATCATTCAGCTATTTGTTAATATATATTTGGCATCACTTAGAAAAGAGTAATTATAAATCATTAACTAGATTTTTCTATTTTTATTTACATATTTGGCAGTATTAAGATATAGTCATAGTTATAAGCTTAGTGTGATTAGTCATTGCCTTTTGTTTTATTTGGTGTTTTGAACTCTATTAACAAAAGTTTTTGTCCTGATAAATTTATTTTTTTCCTAATTATTAGATAACAATAATCATTTCTTCTAGACTGGTGAATTCTGATTTAAATGTGTTTTCATCAGTGTTTTGAATCTTCTTACTCTAATTTCACTTTAGAGGAAATAATATATTATATAGGAAATAAGGTGTATCTATATATTTTATGTCTATTTCTTAGCTATTTCATTCATTCTTGTATAAAATGAATTAATGTAATTTAAATTTCTAAAATAATATGAAATAAGATATTTCAAAATTTAAATTTTAAAAAAGATTAAAATACATTAGAGAAAGATAAGAGAGAAATAAAACCACAGACCTAGGAACAATTTACTATAATTTGGCACCAAGCTTCCTAAGAGTGGAAAATAAAATCAAAGACTGAATTGAGTATGAGAAGTTGGATGATAATGTATGGGGAAAAAAATTCACATTAGTCTACCTAGGACAGTGGGATGCAAACTTTTGTTTTCTTTTATTTTTTTTTCAAACTTTTATTTTCCTACGAGATTGTTTTTTCTTTGTATTTTTTTAGATCCCATATATAAGTGAGATCATGTGGTATTTATCTTTCTTTGTCTGACTTATTTCACTTACCATAATGCCCAAAAGTTATTACATGCTATCATAAATGTCATAAGTGATTTCCCTTTTATGTCTGAATAGTATTCCTTTTCCATCTTTTTTGTCCATTCATCCATGATGGACATGTGGATGGTTTCTATATGTTGGGCTATTATAAATAATGCTTCAATGAGCACATTAGTGTATATATATATCTTTTGAATAAGTGTTTTCATCTTATTTGGACAAATACCCAGAAGTGGAATTGCTGGGACATAGGGTAGATCTCTTTCTAAGTTTGAGGAACCTCTGTACTGTTATCCACTGTGGCTGCACCAATTTACATTCCCATCAACAAGGCATGAAGATTCCATTTTCTACACATCCTTGCCAACACTTTTTATTTATTACCATTTTGTTAATAACCATTTCACAATGAGCTGATATCTCATTTTGCTTTGATGCATTCCATAGTGAGTACTGGTTTTGAATACTGGTTTGAGTATATTTTTTCATATACCTGTTGGTCATCTGTATATCTTCTTCAGAAAGGTTTCTATTCAGATCTTCTGCCCATTTTTAATTGCATTGATTGCCCTTTTCTGATATTGAATTAAATGATTTCTTTATGTATTTTGGATATTAATTCCTTATCATATTCATGATTTTAAAATATTTTCTCTCATTCAGCAGCTTATCTTTTCATTTTGTTGATGATTGCTTTTGTTCTGCGAAAGCTTTTCAGTTTGATGTAATCCTATTTGTTTATTTTTGTTCTTATAGCTTTAGATTTTGGAGTCAGATCCAAAAAAATAAAAAGAAAAAAATTACCCAGACCAATGTCAAGGAGTTTATCATCTATGTATTCTTCTAGGAGTTTTATGGGTTCCAGTGTATGTTCAAGTCTTTAATACATTTTGAGTTAATTTTTGTGTGTGGCACAAGATAGTATTCCAGTTTCATTCTCTTGCATGTAGTTGTCCAGTTTTCCCAACAATATTTGTTGAAGATACAATCCTTCCCAAGTGTATATTCTTGATTCCTTTGCTATATCTGGTGACTCTTACATTTCGTAGAAGTAGGGCCAATACTCAAGAATATTGACTCCCAAACCCTTGCTATTTCCCACTCTAGAAATACGTCTGTCACCCAGAGTACCCAAAGTTGTTTTAGTATGCTTTTTCAGGCAGGTGTGAAAAATCTTTCACATAGACTTCATGCCTCTCACTGAGCTCACTGCAATTTTTGAAAACATTTTGATAATAATAATAGTAGCTGCTGCTTATAGAGTTCTCTTAAGCTCAATAATATCCTGAACATTTTACATCTATTACAGCCTCAAATAGCCTATGGTTAGGAAACTATTATTATCTCTACTGCTCTTATTGGGAAATTAGGGAAGAACTAGAATTTAAAAAACAGTTTTATTTCAGAGGCTATGCTTTTATATCAACACATGATACAGTTTCTAACCCTCATTTGATTGAAAAATAAGTACACTATCAGGAATTTATGAAACTGATAAACTTTCTTTTGAAGTATGTTTAGTGATGCAATAAAAACTGTCAGAATGAGCTACCTGAGATTTGGACAGATCATAATTCAGATGGTGTTTTAAGTCTGAGTTCAATAGTAACAACATAAAATAATGCAACAGCCTTCAGAATGATGTAAATATCAAAACTCGTCTCTAATTTTTTAACAAGTTTTGTGAGTAGTTATGGGGCAGGTAGTATTTCTCAGTCTCGGTCATGAACTTTATTATTTTATAGGGTAAAGTAAAATACTTAGGTCTTTTACAAAGTTTTTAATCCTTTTTTTTTGAATTAAGGTTACATTGGTTTATAGCACTACAGAGGAATTCAGAAAGACAGGACCCCACCTTTTCTGATACATGTTACCACACCACACTCATACCAAAGCACCCAGAGTCCTCCACCTTAGTCCACTGGGCCCTCTCCATAACCTATTCTCAACTCTCCTCTCACATAGCCTCAATTGTATAGTCAAAGTTCTAGGGTTTATTTTCATTTGGTTTTGTCTGAATCTTTGTTTATTTTTTTCTATGTTCCACATGATTGAAATCATTCAATATTTGTCTTTCTCCTTATGGTTTATTGACCTTCTGGTTGCATTCATGTTGTTGTAAATAACAAAAGTTTCTCTTTTTTATAGCTAAGAAGTATTCCATTACACACACACATATGTGTATACACACACCCACACAACATATCTTAATGCACTCATCTGTACTTGGGCACATAGGTTGTTCCATAGCTTGACTATAAAAATAGTGATACAATGAACAATGGTATGCATATATCCCTTCAAATTTGTGTTTCTCCCCTCATTTTACAGTAAGAAATAGAGGCCAAGAAAGATTAAGAAATTGACTTTTTTAAAAAGATTTATTTATTCAAGAACTGGGGTACAGGCCAGATGTGCTGGAGGATGAGAGAATCCACCAGAGACAGAGTGGGGAACAGAACAGGCAGACTGACTGAAATATACTGCTGAGGGGAGCAGCAGGCGAGACAGTAGTAGTTAGGTACATTGTTAAAAATAGAATCCATTTATATTACCACACATTTCTTTCTTTCACAACTCAGGGTGATGGGAAAACAGCAAAGCCCAAACCCACTTAATCAGGATCCAATAATGAAATATGGACAAATCACCTGGGTCAAGTATTGGGATAGTGAGGGTAGTATCAGCTAATAATGTGGAACATTGTCTTGATAGGCCAACTTGATGAAAGGACTGTTCCCAGTACAAAAGGCTCTGAGAGAAGAAGAGTTAAGTCTGCTTTGGAAACTTCTCTCATGACTGAAGGACATGTGCAGGAGTCTCAAGGGTAGTAATCATTGAGAATAGCCTTTTATAATCTGTCTAGTCTGTTTCTGCTGGTAGCCTGCTGGTGATAGTCACATTAAATCCAACATTTGATACCTTTTGGATTATATATGTCAAGGGTACAAATGCTAAAGCATATAAGTTTCTAAATTATGTCATAAAACTTAGCCCCAATAGGTGCCCCTTCTTTTTGATGTGCATGTGGGAATCTAGTTGTGCAGTTTTTGCTATGAAACAGTGACCTCAGCTATTGTTTTCCAGCTCCTTTGAACCTGTTTGCTCCTTTTAGCCTTTAACACAATATGCTTCTTGTAATTTGCCTTCAATATCTACCTTTCCCCTATATCTTCCTAATTCTCAGATGTCAACAGGGTGCAAAATGCTCCAAATTTATCTCCCCTCACTGAATATTTTTCAGAATAAATTTGATCTAAAAAAAATGTATCTGCAAGTGAGGGATCGTGGCTTTTATTTTAATAATAAGATTAAGAACTTTCATATTTCTACTTCCAGGCTATTATAATCTGGAACAGGAAGATCTAATGTTCCTGTTCCTATCTATGTTGATAGAGATCTGCTGGAAAAATAGCTCCTGATGAACAAATTGTTTAGTGAGAATGATAAACAGAAGTGCAGGAGTACTCCAGAATCACTGAAGACTTTTCTTTCAGTAGTTGATTAAGTTGTCCTTCCAATTCAGGGTTAAGGCTACTGGCATGGCTATTTCAGGAAAAGAGCAGCTGGTTGCAATATACCTGGCTGGTAGATGTATTCTGGAATTTAATTTATACTGCTGCCAATCTTTTGACCTTCAAAACACAAACATTGATCCTGGAAACAAGGGTTTTGTAGTTCAGTCTCATGACTCATTTTTTTTTCCCCCCAGTATGGGCCATTGACTAGGGAATCTAATATATACTATATACATTGTAGATTTTAAAACATCACCAAAGCTTCCAGAGGGACAGAGATCCCCTTAATGAGATTCTAGAGGATTCTTGTCTTTCTATATGTAAAATATACTTCTCTCTCTGTCCAATATTGATTCTCTTTTGTCTTTTTTCATTGTTGCCTAATGTGACAAAATCTAATTCTCTCATAACATGTACTACCCCCTCTCCTGCATCCACACAGGCATTTCTGCTCCTTTTGCCTCTGTGAGCCACTGACTAATTTTGTTAAGTCCCTAAGCTAGGAGAGTGTGGCATGAAGTACACCTATCCAAATTAGCCACTGCAAATACAAACAGAGAGGTTCTAAATAATTGCATTTGATCATTTTTTTCGGTAATTTGCTGTTCATACGAATGTTTTGCATATGTTGATTAAATATGCACTTTCCACTGCCTGGGGAGCTGAGCCCCTCACAGCAGACCAGTGTTATCTGATCCCAGGAGACTGCAGCACTCCAGAGGGGCACTGTCACATGGACTACCTGCTTCAGCTTGTCTTAGCAACAATGATCGCCATATGTGGAGCTGCAGGAAAACAGATGCTGTTTTTCCATTTGTGAAATCAAGTTGTTGGAAAGTAGTCAGATTTTCAATGTACGAAAGCTCATCTAATCAACCTACAGAGACAGTGTGAGCTTTCTCAGAAATATTTGACAACATTCCCTAATATTGGTGACTAGATACATATATAAAATCATAGTTCCAAAGAGATAACTTCTTTTTGCATACTTGTGTTGATAATATCTGTTTTGATGGCTAAAAAAGGAGTCCCTAACTTTATTAAATAAAAGAAACATGTAACCCAGTTTTCAGTTACAAAGCATTTTAAAGCAGTCCCTAAATGGAAGGTAGATTTTACTACAGCATCTTATCATATTCTTTTTTAAATTATTATTTATGAATACAAGAACTAGGTTGTAGACCAGAGGTGTGGGGGTGGGGGTGCTGAGAGAATTCAAAAGAGACAGAGTGGGGCGGAGAACAGGCAGATCTGCTGAAATACACTGCTGAGGGGAGCAGAGGGTGAGACAGGAGAGGTCTGTTGCACCATGTAAGTCAGTTCCCTGATCAGAGATCGAACTCATGCCACAGTGGCTGAGACTTAACTATCCTGCGTCACCCAATAGGCCCATTTTGTTGTATTCTACCAGTCAGAAGTAGCAAGGATTTTTCACCCCTTGTGGTAAGGAACAGGAATATGAGAGGTTCATCATTCCCTCTTTATTAATTTCAAAATAGAATTTCCACAATAGCCCTGTAGGCATTCTATACACTCCCATTTCACTTTTGTCCCTATCACAGGACTTATATGACCTACTATTTGTGTAGCAAAATAATTTACTTTAGCTACTTGGAAAGCTCCCTTTCACTTTTAAATGTAACCTGTTTCGGGCCTTCCTGGTGGCGCAGCGGTTTAGTGCTGGGTTGCGAAGCTGCCTGCAGCCTCTTTAGCGCTGGTTCGATCCCCGGCTGCTCCCCAGCCACCGGAGGAGGGCCCCACATGGTGTGCAGACCTCTCCTGCCGCCCGCTGCTCCCCTCAGCAGTGTACTTCGGTCCTTCTGTCTGCTCTGCTCCCCGCTCTGGCTCTGGTGAATTCTCTCACCCTCCCGCACTTCTGACTGTACCCAGTGCTTGTATAAATAAATAAAAATAAATCTTTAAAAAAAATAAATAAATGTAACGTGTTTCTCAGAGTTAGTGCCCATAGCAAATATGAATTAGCTAGAATACATACCATATCATATCAGGGAAGAAAGAAGTACTAGAGATACATAGTCTCATAAATTCAGAGCAACTGTGGATATTAATTTATCTGATCACTATTTTTATAGTTTTCATTTATAGGAGAAATGCTGACTAAATCTAAATATGAGTTCACATTCAAGGAATCAAGCTTCTAGTTCCATCATTACTACCTGGTATTACTAGCTGATTTTTCACTTTTCTACCTATGAAATATCAGTAATAATGCATCAAAAAGTTGTCCTAATAAGAACTACAACAAACTTCAAGAACTGAAAATCCTAATAGAATCTGTTCTTCCTTACTCATGAGTTTGTCTTGGACACAGGGGATGCAACTTTTTGGAACTTCATATTAGTAAAAATAGTAAAAAATGGGTGCTCCCACAGAAATAAACAGCACAAGTAGGACAAGAGTGATGACAGAAGAGTATGGGGTATTTCAGAAAGTTGAAGTGTGAAGCAAAGAATGGGAAAAAAGACAGGTAAGTTAAGGCCAGATGATAAAGTGTCCTGAACGATGGTCAAGGAGTTCAAATGTCAGTCTGAACAATGGAAATGTTAGATGATTTTTCATAATTGATAATTAAAGTCAGATCTAAGCTTTGTACAGACCAACCCGTGGGACTTTATTGTGTAGCATAGTTCGAGCCTCCTATGGACTAGCATTCTCCTCGCATATTAAGATGCTGTATAGTAAAGAATCTTGAAATCCTGGAGGAAAGACCAGAAATATGCAACAGTTATAAATAAGCCAGGTTATAATAAAGTACTAAATTATGTGATAACAATTGTCATTGAACTTCATAGTTTACCAACTCACATTCACAGTCCTAATGTCAGCCCTTCAATAATCCCTGAATTTGTTCCTGAATGAACGAACAGTCAGCTCTTTGAGGTACATAAGAATGGTGAAGAATCTGAGACCGAGAAGTCACATAAACAGTGTTGATCTAAGACTCAAATCTGCATCTCATAGCATCTAATCTTCTGATTTTTGTAGACTAACATGCAGGACTTAAAGTGAAAGCTTATCATTGAATTCCCTGCCTTTAGGTTCACTAAGTACTATGGAGGGAAGGAAGAAAAAAGATATATTACTTTTAGGCTAATTCACCATGAATGATAATTAAATATTTTTGTGAACCAAACATTCCTTAATGTTTAATGATCAGCTAGTATGAATACTAATGGATGAGACAAAAATCACTTTCATTAGAGATTTTGGACACACAACTGGGGCCATTTTTCACCTAGTAAAGATATTCATGAGCCTCTGAATAAATTGGCTTTCTGCTTAAATCGATCCAAACTGATTTTGGCTACTAAGATCCCTGATTGAAACTTCTAGTAATGTCAGTAAATGGATGTTTTTAAAGCCTTGGAAAATTTCTATACCTAGTCAAACATTGGCCTAAAGCTTTGATGAAGATGCACATCAGAATCCTGGTTCATTACATGCTGTGTGTCCTTGGATATGTCACTATTGATGCGATATTTTATATGTGTAAAATTACAGAAACAATCAGTACTCTGTTTGCCTTTACCAACCAAATAAATGCATGCACAATTATTCTTTCAAAGGTAAAGTAGCTTATGCTATAAAAATGAAAGCTATTGTTTTCCCAGGGTATAATTATTTTGATTTCATATCTCACCAACTGTGAAATAGTCCTTGAAGGCCTTGCTCATTACTCCATAGTTCTTTTTAGGTACATTCTTTGAAATTGTTCTTTGGATAAATAGTTTGGACAATTTCTCACCAAATATTTATGAGAAAGTAAACTTAATATGTATTTGAGAAAAAAAAGTCTCTGTCAAATTAATTCTGTCATTTAAAATCTAAAGCAAAGAAATAACTTTTGCAGACCATGGGTTATCTTTCATGGATTTTCTTCAGGAGCAAGGTTAAATGGGACCTGCAGTCATAACTCTCTTCTGAAGAGTCATACTCTCCTCAACTGCAGATCCCTCCCCATCACAGGTCTTAACATTCACTGCCCCCTGCTCCTGCCCTAAACCATAGGCTTGCATTATAATTGGAAGTGGATATTTTAAGATAAAAACTGTACCTGGCAAATAAAGAAACATATTTATTCTAGGTTTAATTAAATAAGTCTGGGCAGCCTTTTTGCAATATGGAGATTAACTGTCAAATTTATGTTAATATGATCTCAGAGAATGAAGCTGCTATAAAAAGTTTCTCCCCTCACCCCTTGCTTAAGCTCCTCATGTTACATTATTGAAGTTTCTTTAAATTGGTAGTATCCTATGAAAATATTTCCAGGTCAGTTTTGCAAGAACAAGGCAGTTAAAAATATGTAACAAATTCCAAATGTTTTTTGAAAGACATCAATACAAATAAACTAAATTCCTGTCTAATATACCAAGAGAAAACCTTCACAACAGTTGAATTTTCAGCGTCTCTTTGGATTCATTCAATGCCAAGGCTCTCCTTTATCTGATTAACAGAGGATTATAAACATCTTCTGAGCACTCTCAGTATAATACAAAGAGCCTTTCATTTTTCTGAGTATCCCCCTCCTTTTTGTGTCTGTGGAAAAGATGTGCCACCCAATTTTTTTATTTTGTGATTTAAGAAAAAAATGCTAACAGTTTGAATCATGAATCCTGTTGTGGGCACTGAGTTAATTAAAAACCTGATGTATACATACAGCTGATCCTACTCACCCTAATGAAGAACATTAATTCTAGGACATGTGTGGCTGTAGTCACATTGCTACAAATTACTGGACTCTTTCCTTTATCTGTTTCCAAGAAAGTCTCCCCCTGTTAGTTAGGAAAAAAGAAAAATATGATGCCTTAGTTCTGGGCAGCATAAATTACATGCATCAATCAGAGAAAGCTTAAATTAAAATACACATTTGGCAAACAAATATGAATATGTTGATCTCATCTGTGAATCAGAATGATTTAGTGCCAATGCTGACCCCCCACTGTTCAACATGAAGGTCACCGTGAGCAGCTTCTTTCTTACTGAGAAATGTTTTCATGTCTTTTAAGGATGCAATTTTATATATGTCCTCATGTTTAATCTAACTTGTGATTCCTATGTAGAGAGACTGATTTATTTTATAAAGAAAATACAGGCTCATTTTTATTTATGTAATCCAAAACAGATAGCTAAATTAAAATGTGGGAGGGGGGGAGTACAGTTGTTTATGGTTCCCAGGCTGAGGATTCTCCAATGTGTTTATGATATTTTCTAATCTAGCAGAATACTATTTGTGAAATGGAATGCTACACCTTTCCGATATTGAGTGATCATAAATCAGTCAATTCTTATCACCTATTGCATACATTCTTGGGCAGGGATAACTATTTGTGAGATACCATTACATAGTAAACCTAAAGTTGAGGTGATGTTGGGTTTCTTGGGTTGCCATTTCTCAGATATCTGTAGGTGAAATAGGTAGATTGAATAAAGTGGGAAGTTAGCTTTCTAGACAGAAATGTTTTATGCTATGACATTTATTTAGAATATTCATGTTGTTTTTTGTGAAGATTTTATTGTCTTCTATTCCTCTTGATTTTATTTTTAAATGGTATTTTTTATTGTGTTAACCCTGGTTTGCAGCACTATATAAGAATTAGAGGTATAGACTCACACCACTTCAAATGTATGTTACCATACCAAACCCACCACCCAAGCACCCATATTCATCCAGCACAGTAATTTGGGCCCTCTACCCACTTATTTTCCACTCTCTGACATTCCCCACTATTTTAAGGGTATGTTTTGGTTTAGTTTTGTCTGTCCCTTTGTTTTGCTTTTTTTTTAATCTTCCGTATATGAGTGAAAAAAATCATTCTGTATGGCAAGGACTCATTCCTTTTTACAGCTGAGTAGTATTTCATTGTATACATATAATACATCTTAATACAGCTCTTGTCCTTACACACTTAGGATGTTCCCATAATGTGACAATTCTAAATAGTGCTGCAGTGAACATAGGAATGCATATATCTCTTCAAATCAGGGTTTTTGTATTTGGGCAGATTCATAGGTGTGGGCTTGCTGAATTATATGGTAGATCTATCATTAATATTTTGAGAAACCTCCAACTGTTTTCCATAGAGGTGGGACCAGCCTACTTTCCCACCACCAATGTATGAAGTTTCTTTTTCTTCACACTCGCAACACTTATTAGGGGTCTTTCTGATATGGACCATTGTCATGGTGTGAGTAGACATACTGCAGATATGGCAGCACCAGGGCCTGGTCCACAGTGGCAGCAGTGGATGTGTAGAGGCAGAGACAGTGCCTGGTCCATCTGACTGCAACCTTTACAGCAGTGAAATAAAGTGGAAATCACCAAAATTTCATTCATGTACCTACAAACTAGTGTTATGATCTTGCCTGTATTAAAGGGAAGGGCAGAAAACATGTGCCTTTGATATTTAGGTTACAACTAAACACTAATAGCCCTCCAACTAAATGGAAGGAGGCAAATAACAAAACTAAGATGTAACACACACACTTTACTCTACCAAAATCACTTGAGGAAATTTTTAGATTACAGATTTCCTGGCCTGGAATGAGGCATGAGATCTTCATTTTTATGAAATCTTAGGCATTTCTTATTAAATGTTATTCAGAAAAATCTTTGAGAAAAACTGCTGGAAAAATGAGTAGGTGAAAGGAAGACTGTATGATATATAATCAGTTTCTTTTCGACAGTTTGACAAAAGATTATGTTGGGCAACTAAACCCTGAGTTGGGATGAGCAATTTGTGCATAAATGGTCATTTTCTTCAGCATAAAGTAGGATTCTAGAGGGATGTATTATGATGGCTGTTTCACATTGAAATTTTTTTGGGGGGGGTGGTGGAGAGAAGCAAAGGGGAAGTAAGGATTATCTGAGAAGTGAGGCATACCTTTGGTTACAACAACCAAACATCCAAGAATTTTTTAGGGAATGCCAATTTGAAACATTCAGTTTCATTATCCCCACACCATGTGTACTGATTTTTGACTAAGGAAATGTGGTCACTATGATTTATGGGAAAATTCTAAGATTGTGTAATACTCTAGTCCATAAATTTCCAAGTATGGAAATTTCTAGAAGCAGGAAATTTACTGGGGTTGAGGGAAAAATGATCATTATATTACTCCTATTTTGGGGTTGAAGTGTTGGTAGTTTATCTATTTTTTTTTTAATGATGCAATTGAGAAAGACTGAAATCTTCAGAAAAGTACAGTGATGTAACCTAAAAGGTGTTTAAAGAATATTATGTCTTAGGGAGGGGAAAAAAAAAGTAAGTCAATTTTGCATAGCTCCATGTTGATTGTTAAGATGGCCAAGATGAATGGATTGGTTGTGCTGCAGTCTGTTCATTTGGCTCAGATAGGCACTGCCAAGAGTAACTTGGGTACAATTTTGTTCTGTGCTAATTAGAGTTGGTCAAATGGTCCTCTGATGAATTTCCTCCCCTAGATAGGATTTGAGAGGATATACAACAACTAAGTAATTACAGGGGTGCCAATTATCTATAGGGGTATCCATACAAGATCCAGGGATATAAAGCCTGTTCTAAATACTTAAGAAATTTTGCTCCCCATCTAATGCAACCCCATTAAAAGTCCTATTTTGGTGGGCACACAACCAATAGTGCATATGCTGATAACATTTTCACATACAAATCTGATAGTTAGGCACACCATTACCCAATTTACACATGCAAATGCAGTAATTGTGTGCACTGGGTGCTCAGGGAAACCTGGCACATACCCAAAATGGAGGCCTTTTCAAAGCATGACCAACCCACCAAATTCCTCTTCCACAGCAACTCCTGGTACTGTCTTACCTCTATTATACAAAATTCTGTGGAATTCTGGGAGACAGGATATGTGCTTTGTGGATTTCCCTGAATGATTAAAACTTTTTTTTATCTCTATTTGATTTGGAAATGTTTTAAGTTCATTCTTTTTCTTCAATTAATTGACTATAGACTTCCTCTCCTTTGTAATAATTCACCATTTTATTTCTCTGCTTTAAAAATATCAACTAATTAGAAAGTACAAATTCTCTCATTATGACTTATTCTAATCCTAGAACTTGAAATGAGAATGATTATGAATTGTTGTAATATGTGATTTGCACTTTTAAAGGAATGGAGATTACTGTTTACAGTTATGTGCACATGAGTTTACTTCAAGATGCATTTGATTATTCTAATTTACTGAGCTGCTGCAGAAGCAGCCTTAACTATTTCTTGTTTCTTTCTTTGAACATTTCAAATATTCTGGGGCCTCTTGACCACTCAGAAGGTACGATACAGGCAAAAAGTCAGGGAATATAAATAGTATTGTGTGTTTTTGCTTTGCCAGTATTTCCTCAGAGAGCAAAAGTTTAAGATTCTGACATCAATGATGGCAAGATTTTAGATTAACCAATGGTAGTTGAAAAATCACAATAGAGGAAATTTTACCAAAAGTAGAGAAAATAAGAAGTGTTTGGAGAAGAAAAATTGTATTGGACTATAACGCATTTATTCATTCAGAAAATATTTATACTTTCCATATACTATCTTATGTATCCTTTTATCTCCTTGTTCTCATCTCATCTCACTGAACATTCAGTTTTACGTCTATGTTCCTTAACTGATGGAATTCTCTGTAATTCCAGATTTCAGTCCTCAACATTTGTTTGACTTCCTCATGAGAAGCCTCATCTTAATTTTTGACTTCCAGAACTCTTTCACCATATTAGACTTGTCTTGAATTCCAGATCTATTTCTGTAAGTCTTTTCATACCTGTATCTAAATGTTCTACATGTAGAGCAACCTTAACAAGTCCAAATTGGTATTTTTATCTTCTCTATACTTCATGCTTGAGTCATCTTTGTGTTCTTTTTAAAAAAAAAACCTTTGTGTTTTTGCCTTATCTTCCATCTACATATCCTGTTGGTCACTGAGTTCAGCAGTAGTACTACAATTAAAAAATGTTTCATCTTGTGGTATATATACACAGTGGAAAGCTATTCAGCAATCAAAGAAGATAATCCATAATCTCTTGCCCTTTGCAGCAACATGGATGGAACTAAGAAGGGATTATGCGCAGAGAAAAATACTGGATTATTTCACTTATAGGAGGAATATAGGGAAACCAAACAAAGGGTCAAAAAAAAAAAACAAAAAAACAAGAGAGACAAAACTTGCAGGCAAACTATAGATCTGAGACATACAGCAGAGGAGGGGGAAGAGAGATGGGTCAAAATAGCGAAGGAAAGAGCATAGGGACTGTGGTGATAGTTCATGGGTGATGTGGTGGTGGTAGGTTTATGGGGACTATTCCTGAATGGAGAAATCAAATTTTGTGTGAAAATGAATAATAATGTAAGAAAATAAAAAAAGTTGAATCAAAGGTAATTAAATAAATAAAAGCAAAAAAGGTTTCATCATGAATCCGTTTTGATTCTCTTCACACTGCCTTCATGAGTTTAGGCCACCAGGATTGTGCTCCATAACACCTGTGAAAGTGTTTTAACTATCACCAGTCTCCTCTACGCTACTCTATTCCCTCATTCTTTCTCCATGGTTGTCTTCTGAAAGTCCACTCTGATTATATACTACTTAGCTGCATGTCTCCATTTCTCTCCACCATCTACATACTAGAGTCCAATCCATTGTTTCTTATCCATATTGCATTGTACTTCACAATTTGGCATCGCTGAAAAACCTATCAACTTTCAAAATGCATTGTCTTAACTCATGCTATCCAGTTCTATTGATGTATACATCCTTCTCTGTATTAGTGTTATCCTTCATCCTGTTGCATTTATTTCCTCTTCATCCTTCAAAATCCACCCTAAAAACCTTCCTCTTGGGCCTCCCCTGGTGGCGCAGGCAGTTGAGCACTGTGCTGTGAAGCTGTCCGCAGCCTCTGTGGACACTGGTTTGATCCTGGCTGGCCAGCGAGGGTCCCACATGATGTTGCAGACCTCTCTAGTCACGCCCGCTGCTCCCCTCAGCAGTGTATTTCGTCAGTCTGCCTGTTCTGTTCCCCGCTCTGTCTCTGGTGAATCCTTTCACCCCCCTGCGCATCTGGCCTGTACCCCGGTTCTTGTATAAATAAATAAATAAATCTTTAAAAACAAAAACAAACAAAAAAATCTTCTCCTTATTGTCATAAGGCCTACTCCGGGAATAGAACTGTGTTTTCTTCACTGTAATGATGCTGCTTTTTTTAGGATTTTAACACTTAATTACCTATCATTTTATATAACAAATATTGGCAAATTATCATATCTACCTTATTGTACATTTCTTAAATCATAAACTTTGTGTTTTTTAAATCAACCATCAATGTCCACTACTCAAAGAGCATTAAGAGGATACCCATAGGGGCCTCCCTGGTGGCTCAGGGGGATGAGCACAGCGCTATGAGGCTTTCTGTGGCCTTTGCAGTGTGAATTCGATTCCAGGCTGGCTGGGGAGCAGCCCACATGGCACAGCAGACCTCTTAACTCGCCTGCTGCTCCCCTCAGCAGTGTATTTTGGTACATCTGCCTGTTCTGCTCCCTGTTCTCTCTGGTGCATCTTCTCACTCCCGGCGACTCTGGTCTGTACCCATTTAAAAAAAAAAAAGTTACCCATAGTTGAGGTTGGACTCATTGCTGTTTCAAAGAGGAAGAATGCTCACAATGGGCCATGCTAGAATATTAGAAAGAACTAATTATACATGGTATTTGAGTTTGTATTATGTTCTTTGAGGAAATATTTAGGAAAGCAAGTTTTTGTTTTAGATTTGCAATTGACTTAAAGTAGAGGTAATTCTCAACTAAAAGGAGAAAACTATATACTGGAATTAAAGTTGTGGTTGTTAAATTATCTATAATCATATGTTAGCCATGGTAGGGAAATGCTTCATTTTTTTATGATTTGAAATTTTTTCATGCTTTGTTTGTGTTTAGACATGATTATAATATGTTCTTACTTTTGATTTGATCCATCAGGGTCAAAGAAGTGGACATATATATGTGTCTGTGAAATTGTTTAACTGGAGAATGCCAATGCCTGAGGTATGACTGCCAGCCTGTTCTTAACAATACCAGAGACAAATTATAAGTCCAGGCCAGTTTTTAACTCTCAGATCCCACCTTTCTTTTCCATACTGTTTTGACCAAGGGAAGACAAAGATGCCATAGGGTGTTATTCTGTGATATTCAACTTTTCCCCTTTGCCAAGAATTTGTTGATGAATATCTGGAGGTTGTCCTGGGAACACAGTTGATTTATACAAAGGTTAAACCATTCTTTTCCTTTTATTGCAGGATTAGTTGTTGAGTCATCATACAATGGCTGTGCAGTAGCATCCAAGACTCTAATTAAAATATATCAGTCAATTGTAATACAGTTTCCAAAGAAAAATGATTAGTAGCCATTCCAATAAATCTTAAAGTCAGGAGTCAATATAAAGTTTATGTAATGAAAAATCCAACCATGCATATTTTTATTCTCCTAGTTGTTGTTTGCTTTACATGTCTTGTAATATAGGTCAGGGAAAGAAGTTTTTACTTTAGGATGCTTTTCCTTAGCTAACTAAGAGAAAACCAATTACTATTAAATTGTCCATGACAATATTGGGTAATAAATTTAAAGTTGTTTTTTGGGTTTCCAGAGGAGAATGTGCCATAAATTTATAATGTTTGCTACATCAGAGGCAAGTTTTAGACCATCTTTTAACAGTTATATTTTCCCTTTTGTGGAATAATTGTAGCTCACATGGTAAGTAACAATTAGAACAACTACATACAATAGGTCAGTGTGTAGCAAATGCACATAAGAATTAGTGCCCTGTAGAGCATGGAATACATTTAAAGTAAGAATAATAACAAAACAACAGGATGACTGGACAACCTCCAGATCTTTATCAGCAATATCTTGGCAAAGGGAAAAAGTTGAGTATCACAAATAAAATCCTGTGTCATCTTTATCTTTCCTTGGTCAAAAAGGACTAGAAAAGAAAGGCAGGATCTGAGAGTTAAAAACTGGCCTGGAATAATAAGTAGTCTCTGGTGTTGCTCAGAGCAGACCTATCCATCATAACTTAGGCATTGGCCTTTATTTTTCTTAAGGGTATAGTATTTCTTGAATGGAATTAAGTCATTCTTTCAAAAAGGTGTGGAATCTCTCTAAAGAGAACAAATCAACTATAATACTAATGACACACCCAATATTAATTTTCATTTCCCACTGGGCTTTGTTTTGTTGATAGGATTATAATGACTTTAATAGGAGCCTTCAGTTGCTAGGTCAAAGTCCAGTATTTATAAGACCAAACTATTGGGATAAAGAAATTTGAGGTATATTTAAGTCAGAAGGGGTCTATAAAATGGAGCCTATCTTCTAAAGTATTTAATAACTAATTAATAATACTTTTTTGGGCAACTAAGTCAAAATAAGAACAGTAACTGTTAATTTAGAAAAACATAACACAGAGTTTTCACTTTAAGTGGCAAAAGAGCATAGGAAGTTAAAAAATAAAGGCTAAAGATAAGGAATATATTATTAAAACAGTACTTGGCTAGTTAATAAAGCATGACAAAGTGTAATAATAGACAACATTCACGATAGATCTAAAGGTAAGAAAAGAAGGGCTGCAGAATCAGAAAAATAATTTTCTTCTGTTGTCTTGCATGGAAGTTTTCCACTTTTCCATTCACACTTGTTCCAGTTTGGGGTAGAGGCTGTTTACGTATATAGCTGTCACAGAGACTTCCCCACACTCTTCCATTTAAGATTCTTTTATGGGATGGATATGTATCTTTCACTTGTGCTCAGAAAGCCAAAATCTGAATCATGAGAATTGTTATTACATGAAAGCTTTATTTGAGGTGGCCATCAAAGGTCTCAGCAGGATAAGTACCCCAAAGCAACCAGCTCCCTGAATGGCAGGTGTGCTGGAATTTTATAAGGTGCAAAGGAATGTGAGGGAAGTGTAGGACTTCACATTTCTAGGTCCAAGAAGGTGCTAGGCAGTCTAGGTGACAGGAGTCAAGGTATTTTCTCAATATTCAGCAGATAATTTTATTTTGATACCACGATCAACTCTAAGAGACACAGGGAATTTAATCAGGAATGTAACAAAACCAATGTTCTGAATTCCCAGGAATGTAGGTAGAGCCAGTTTAATGGTTAATCATAAGGAGAGTATAGGGGGGTATAATTTAGTGAGTCCTGAAAAGGGAATGCAATTCAGTGGTCAGAGTTTAATTCTACTTATTCCTAATTTTTAATCTAGGGGTATTTTTCTGTTGCAAAATGGTGGGGAAACAGCTACCAATATCCAACAGTAAGGAAGAAATGAGGTATGTCTTTAAATTGTTAAACATTACCCCAGGGATCAACACATTGGAGTTTCACTGTTATTTTGGTTGTTAACTATAATTATAGATTCTTTTACACAAGTTATCAGAGGGAGTTTATTTCTGGTCCCTTATTCAGATGATCAAATTTGTAGATTTTAGATCATGCAGAGACTACTTAGATGGATGTTATAGAACTATAGCTATACTTATCAGTGACAAAACAATTGGTATCATATAAATCTATTGCATTAATTTGCCAAATCAATTTGAAATAGGGTTGAATCTGTGACAGGAAGTAATTTTTAAAAGCATAAGGTAGTTTGTTATTAATGTAGGAGATAGCTTTTGAGTCCTAGAGAGGATTGATTTTAATGGTGTCAAAGCAAATGACAGGATTTTGAGCCTTGGAAGTTTAGCCCATTATTTAATATAACATGTAGCAAGTTTTACATAAGAAAATCCATTTCCTTGTGTATATACATATTTGTATATTTCAATAATTTACTACTTTAAATAACCATTTATTTAGATAGTCATCTATAATTAATCATTTTTTCTTTCCAGACATGAGAGAAAAACAGAGAACACAAAAACCATTATATTGTTTAGATACTTTTTAATATAAGATTTAGAAGGAGGCAAAAATAAACATATAAAAATCATTTTTATGTTTTAAAATCATTTCCATATTTTGTTAATTCATTGCCATTTTAAGAAATAATAGTAAATTAAAATAAGGTTCAGCTGAAAGAGTTTGTGTCTGTTTCCTATTCAGATTTTATACAGACTTCCAAAGATTATAAATTAAATTATTTATGTAAGTTCTTAAATTTAGTCAAGTATGGAATAACTGATTTTAGTTAGCATGTTAAATAAGATTTTAGAATTGTGAGAATTTCATAAAATTAAACATTTAAAATGTTTTTCACTTATTCTATTTAGTTGGCTAAAATAATTTTAAATTTTAAACAAGTTATGTAAAACTGTATTCATTATTAGTTCAATGAGCTAATGTAGGAAATTTAAGAAGATTAAGTAGTGAGAAATTTACTATGATGACTATTCTACATAGTAAACTAATTTTAAATTTTTTAAATCATGCTAAAAACACATCTTTTATCTTAGAACCAATCCTTTCTATTCTTGCTATCTATAGTTACAAAGAAAGTTATAGTCATCTCTTTTTTGTTCTCTATTAGTTACAGAAGCTACTATGTAAATATACATAGAAAGATACAAAACAAAACACAAAGAGAACCACTGTTTAATAACAATTTTTACCTTCTTCTGGAAATTTTGGACTATCTAGACTAAATATATTTGATTGGGCACTTAGCTAAATTATTTTTTAATCAATCTTTAATGTTTTTTTGACAGAGGAAATTGAGAGGAATAAAAAGCAAATGACTGGGTGTTAGCTTCATAAAGATATGAAATTATTTCTGCAAAAAGTAAATATATAACATGATTGTGCATGCAAAAAAATCCCAAAGAATCATCAACATCAAAAACTCCTGAATAACTAATAAAGATTATGGTAAGGTTGCAAGATAGAATATATACAAAAGCAAATATGTTTCCTCTGTAAGAGGAGGAAATAAACTTCAGGTGTCGAAAAAAAGCCTGACATATATACACAGAGTGACATTGCAGCTGGCTTAAACACTTGGGCTCTTGACAATTTTATGAAGATTTATAATTAGAAACCATTTATCAATCCCTGAAGATAAAAAAAAAAAATAGGCTCCACAAGACTGATATGGCTCTTTAAAATAAATGTAAGTTTTTTGAAAACTCTAGACAACTTTCTCATGAGTATGCCTCTGTTTTTTGTTCTAAGCTAGTCTCAATAATCTTTTTCCAGTCTCTGAAGTATCTACTGAAATTCCAATTTGTCCCCTTTGCCATTGTGTTCCTTAGAGAGATTAGCATGCCATTTAGCATTGTTGTGAGAAACATGGAGGAAACAGGTGTTTGACCTGGAAGAGGCAGAGTTTTTAGGTTGAGAAGATCCCATCCGAACTATAATAATTCAAAGATCATGTTGTAAACTTTATTTCTAGATTTTGACCAAAGGCATATTATCACTAATCAAGGCTTGTCAAAACCTGACTGTAGGCTATTGAAATGTTGAAAGCAGTTCTCAGAGAAAAAAGTCAACAAGAGAGACTGGGTAAACAAGAGAAAGAGAGAAAGGGGTGAGGGGGGGAAGAGATTGTTATGCATGATAGAGTTAACCCAATGGCCTCTGATCTGAGAAAACCTTCAAAAATTCTCAGACTCTGGGATAATTTACAGACTATTCAGACATTGGCTAATACTCTCCCATATAGATTATTTCTCTTATAAATAACACCCAAAACACTAAATAAGCAGGCACACCACAGGACAAAGTATTAGAAAGCTAGAAAATAAGGAATCATATGAATCTAATCAGGTAATAAAAACAATAGTAAAATGTTCCAAGGGAACTTATTCCTAAGAAAATTAAATAAGCTTATTGAAAATCTTCAAAAAATCAGAACTCAATTTCGTGTTAATTTATTTCTGAGTTCTGGAAGGTTGGCTCTTTGAATAGGTACAAACACCAAATGTCTTAGATGTGTGGACTGTTACTGATATTAGTGTCCCAGTCCAAAAAGGTGAGGTCTTCATTTGACTTTCAGTGGAAACTCAAATTCACTTCACTTTACTTCTTGAGAATCTCTAGTCAGAATTGAAGAGAAAACTCCAGACAGTAGTAAAGAATGAAACAAATCAATGTTTATTGCCAGAGATCAGGAACAGGGAAACTTTCCTTGGGCATGACAGACTTCCCATCCGGAGATAGGCTTCAGAATGTTTTAGGGTTAAGTTCTGAGAAGAAAAAGAGTTAATTAATCTTTGTTAGCTGAGAAAACAAAAGGAATGTGAACTTTGCCAGAGTTCATTACTCTATATTGTTGTTAATTGTTGTCATCAAGCAGCTCCATGCATATGCCAACAATTTCCATTTTGACCAGTTGGTTTTTCCCAACAACCAACCTGTGGACTGTAATGATAACTTTGTATATTGCTTAGAATTGTGCAAATTATTTTTGTCAGCAGCCTGTGTAGGTATTTACCTGCTTCCCTTTCCTGAAGTGGGAGGCATTCAGGAATCACAAGACATTTGTTTCTTAGGGCTATTAACAAGACTCACATCCAGGTAACTTTAACTTTCCTGACCGTCTAAACCCCAGATTCCTAACTGGGGTTTATTATGAAACAATGTGAAGGAAGAACATTAGAGAGAATGTTAATTTTTCTTGCTCATTATTCCTCTAAGCCCCGAAACCCACCCTATCTCAATTTTGATAAGGCAAACACATAACTGACAACCAAAGTTATACAATATTGAAGTTATGTTTTTTTTCTTCTTACTGATCAAATATACTTACCAGGAATATTTATATCCTACTAGAAAATTTTAGACTTCATCTCTTATGTACTCCTGAGAAATATTAACTGAAATTTAAATAAATAGAATATTGCCAGTCACACAAGTTCTATGAAGACAGAGAAAGATTATCTTGTCTATTGAGCTCTAGCCTAGAGCTTATTCACACCTTCTATCAGTACAAAGAAATTGGCAGCCTCAACCCATTGTAATTCTATTGGGTAGGTGCTGTTATACATTTAGTACTGTAATGCAAGTTTCTCCCATAGAAGTGTAACTAGAAAACTAAACTGCTATATTAGGCTTAGAATGTCTCTCTTCAGAGATTTTATGTAGTTCATTTTCATTTTGATTAATACAACAAGGAAAACAGAAACTAATAAAGAAGAAAAGAAGCTGTGTTTTAAAAAATAACTACAATGGTACTCATATTGGTGGTGTAGTTGCTCAGGGCTGATAGAGTAAGAAGCCAGGGTTATTTTTCTATCTTGGGACTGAGACAAGATATGCCACAGGGATATATTGGGCTTAGAGAATGAAGCTTACTAGAGTTGAACAAGTTTGGTAGATGACTACAGAAGTTCTACTAAGCAGTCAAAGAAAATATCCAAGACACATGGCAAGTTCAGTTGTGATTCAGGCAACAAGTAGCATTGCAGTCTGTAGAAATAGCAGCAGGGTTGCTACAAGAAGTCTGACCCATGAATGACTATCAGTCACCATCCAGATTTCCCCACAGTCTAGCAGGTCTCAGTTTCTCCAGGATATGACCTAAGTTACCCAAATGAAAGAGAGATGAGAGAGAGAACAAAACATGAAATAATAAAAAAAAAATAAGATTAAACCTAGGTTAAATCCAAAATTTAGGATTCAGTAGTTTAGAGAATTTAATCTTATTGAATCTGTGTGCTTATCATCAAAATGCAGGTAATAGTAATCTTACAGCACCCCCCCTCAACATTTAAATAACAAAATAGCATACTTTGCTTCATGTAGTATTCACTAAATAAGTGATCATTATTGCTGGAATTATTATTATTATATTAAATTTCTCAGTGGCAGATCATATTCATAGTTACTTGATGGTTAAAAAATGATTACCTGACTTAATTTCATTTATTTAGGTTTTCTCATTTTAGCCATATCCTCACAGATTAAGTGGCAGTAAAAAGTTGAAAATTATTTTAAAACAATGCTGAATCCGAGTTGTAGACATGTATTTAGTAAATTGCACAATGTACATAAGATTTTGTTTTCTTATTTGCCTTTAAAAATCAGTTTTTTTGGCTTCAGAAAGTGAGAGCCTGCAGTTGAGGCAGGATTGAAGTAGCCTTTAAAAGCTAAATGAAATGAATAGTCTTGCAGAGGGGAAAAATGGATTTTTTCATGAGTCCCTGGAAACCAGCAAAAAAGCATCAGAATTGTTGTTTTCAGTAATAATTATGATTACTTGGTTAAAACACTCCGAATGAGAAGCTTTCTATGTTTATTTTTTGTGTGTCTCTACAAGGAAAATTAAAACAGAACACATAGCATTGGGGCCAATTTGTTTCCAAGGAAGTCAATTATTAATACAGTATTTAGTATTTCATGAACTAAGCCTTTGTATGTGGAATGCTGCAAAGAGAGCTCCATACCAGCAGAGAACAGGTGTTGATATAAGCTTTGCCCGTATGTTTACCAGCTGATTAGTACCCATTAAAATGGTAATAATCTAATAAAAATTGCTTTATATCTAGCGAAAGTAGAAAGTCCCCTGCGTGTTGGGAAATGATTTTATCCCTATTACCATGGCAGTGATGGGTCTAAAGAATTTACACCCAAAGCAGCCTGAGTATTTGGAATTTCTATACCTTAAACTTTTCTCTTGAAATATCCCTTTCTCCAAAAGATTGTCCCAATAAAGACAGTTCACTTCTTTTTCATGGATACAAAAGAAGGACAAACCATTCCTTACTCACCAACATCCTCTTTGGCAACGGGGGAAAAATTAGATCGTTAGTAAATACTATTTTATCTATATTAGAAGACTAGATGAAACTGTACATATTCCAAAGGACCACCTTGGGCTTTGGTTATCTGAGAGATAATGCTGAGCCTACCTGAAAAGGTAATTTCCTGGGAAATACCTGATTTCAGACTAGTGGTAGTCAGAATTGTGAAGAACACAAAGTTACATCATACCCAGTCTCACAATTCCTTTTACTGCTTTTCATGACAATATCTATTCATTCCACCTTAATTCAGTCTGAACACTTTATTTTTGCTTCTCTGCAAGCTGGGCTCAGGAAATTTTTAGGAATTTAGTTACACTATAGGGTAGAGGACTATTTGTGGTGAAACCAAGATAAAATACCTTCAAAATGCACCAATTAAGGGTCCCCTGGAGGAAAAAATGGCCAGGTAGAGGTACTATAGGTTCAAGGTAGAGGTACTATAGGTTCATATGTATTGACTGCCTCATTTATCTGTAAAGTTTCCAAGGCCTGTATTACTACATGATATAGAGTATGCCAGTTTTCTTATACTCTCTTCCCCAAAATTATTGATGTAAACATAATAGAAATAATAAATTTTGGAGGTAGAAATGTAAATTTTAATGTTTTTTAGTAATTGGGGGGGTCCCTATTGAAATTTGTGCTATAGAAAAGAAGCAGAGGGAGAAAAACCAGAGGATTTCTGGAATTAAGGGTTTTGGAGAAACTGAACAAGATAGAGGTATCTCAGTGCGAATGCTAAAGTCTGTCCTTTGTTTATGTCCTCTGTAATATTGAGAATGTGCAATAATTTTAAATTTGCTTTATATTTCTGGTTGACATGAGGCCAAATTTATGTAAGGGGATAGAATAGACATACAGATCAATGGAATAGAATTGAGAGCCCAGAAATAAACCCACACTTATATGGATAGTTAATCAACCATGAAGGAACCAAGAGTAAATCATGGGAAAAGGAAAGTTTCTTCAATCAATGATGCTGGGGAAACTGGACAGTCACAAGCAGAAAAAGGAAACTAAACCATTCTCTTTCACACCATACATAAAATTAACTCAAAATGGATTCAAGGCTTGAATATTTTCTGAAAACCATAAAACACAGGGAAGAAAACATCAGCAAAATACTCCCCTACCTTGACCTCAGTGATGTCTTTAGGGACTTGACTCCAATGATATGGAAAACAAATGCAAAAACAAACAAACAAACAAATACATAAATAAATAAATAGGACTACATGAAAATAAAATGCTTCCATACAGAAAAAGAAACTAGATATCAATCAGACTCCTTACTGAATAAAAGAAAATATTTGTACAGCATATATTTAACACGGAGCTAAAACCCGTGATCTACAAAGAACTCAACAAAAAGAAAACAACCCAATCAAAAATGGGCAGAAGAATTAAATAAGCAATCCATCCCCAAAGAAGATAAACAGATGGTCAGCAGGCACGTAAAAAAAGTTCATTACTTATCAGATAAATGCAAATAGAAACTACAATGAAATACCACCTCACTCCCAGGAGAATGACCCATAACAAAAAGCTAAAAACATTAAGTGTGTATGGAGAAAAGGAACTTTTTTTTTTTTTTAGTAAGAATGTAGACTCATCCAGCCCCTACAGAAAACAACGTGAAGATTCCTCAAAATATTAGAAATAGATATAATGTATGATCCAGCATTTCCACTCCTAGGTATTGACCCAAAGGAAGCAAAAACATTACATCAAAGGAATATATGCACATCTATGTTCATTACAACCCTTTACCCAACAGCCAAGTTATGATAACAACCTAAGTACCCAAGGACAAAGGAGTAGATCAGGAAAACATGGTCTGTACAATAAATACAATGGAATACTACTCAGCTATAGAATAAAGATGAACTTTGTTATTTGGAGTAACATAGATGGAAATAGAAGGGACAGTGTAATTCAGAAGAAAGACCAATACCAGATGATTGCACTCATATGGAATATAGTGAAACAAAACAAAGAAACTAACAAAAACTAAGCCAAAGCAAACTCTAGAAATATGACTGCTGGATTAAGGCTACTAGAGAGGGAAACAGGGATGCAGGGAAGTAAAGGAAGGAAGAGGCTCAGTGGTCTGTGGTAAAGGATTGTGAGTGCTTTATGGTAGATATGTATAGCAGCAAGACAGGCACAGGGCAGATCTCTATGATCCTATGCAGACGGGTAAAGGAGAGTCCTGGAGCCCTCAGTGGCTTTTTCAGACTTTTATTGAGTGTACCAGGTACATGGCAGGCAGGGATGCCAGGGGACCTGGAGGCTAGCAGGCCTCCCAGCCCCCCAGCAAGTCTTCACTCTTTCTGGGCTCTCTGATGTTCTCTTGTTCTCTCTTTTCTGCTTCTCTTCTCTATTCTCATTCTGCTGGTTCTCTTCTGCTCTCTTTCTTGTTCGCTTCTCTCCTGGCATCCCCTGACGCCACCCTTATAGGCCCAGTCTCAGCCTAGGTGAACCCACCTACGCATGCCTACACTCCACTCCAGGTGACTGCCATCAGGCATACATGCAGGAGCACAGGGATCCATCTTTAGCACTAATGGAGGGAAGGCAGAAAAGCCTAACAATAATTTGCCCTAAAATATGGTATGAACAGTTACATCTGAAAAGGTGTGAACCTATTCTCCTTAATCATATATGGTGTTATAAACCAATATACCTCTATTAAAAATGTAAACAAAAGGCAACACCTTAAGGGACAGCAGATTCTTTGGCCCTGGCAGCCAACTGGAGCTGTCACTGGGATTAACAGATTATTATAATGATGAGTCCTTTCTACAAGAAGAGCTAGGCTGTTGTCACAGTTTTAGTGAAACTTAGAAATCAGATGTTCTCTCAACGATACTTAGAATAGGACTTCTATAGTTCTATGGAGTCTCTATAAATAATTTATCAGCCTTCTAATCGGTAGTGAATACTGTGCAATGTTTGGAGATTTAATCATACAAGAGGGGATATGCATCAGACTTCCAAGAGTAAGTCATTTAAAATGCTCATTGGACATGTTGTTTTCCAAATTCCATCTTCCTTACAGGGACCCACAGGAATTTTCATCTCTATATTCCATCCCACAGTACCCAGGTGCCTTCTACTGGCTCTCCATCCTCCTCTATTAATCATGCAGTTACCAAAATCAATGCTGCATAGAGGGCAATGATGGTTTTAAAAAACAACAGCAACAAAACATTTATTATCCCAGAATAAAATTGCAAAGTGGGAGAGGTGACCATGGTAATGCACATGCCACCATTTGCTCTTCTTTGCAGTTCTGGGAGATAAGCATTATTTTCCACAGTTAATAGCTGAGAGAACTGAAGTCCACAAAACTTCACAGCTTTACAAAAAGAGGTGAAAGGAAGCCCAAATCACAGGACTCCAAATAAGAATGTTTTTTGCACCCCACAGAAAACCAGATACTCTTAGATACATCATCTCAGGGGAGGGAAGTGATTGTTGGCTTATCATTATAATTTTAATAGCAAAAGGATAATAAACATAAACCAGAATGAGTTTAGAGGTAATACTTTAATCCAGCTATCAGATTTATAGGAAAGGGTATGTGTTCTGATAAAGGAAGTGACCAAATCAAAAGAAATCAGGGATGCTTTTTTAAGAAAGAGCCCCAACAGGGTATTTTTCTACAACTTCCTTGTTTTGTTCAGCTCATTTTGTCAGCAGGGATTCTCTCTGACTATGAAACAGAGGAAGAAGAAAATCTTTTCTTAACAATACACACGTGCCATAAGAGAGATGAAGCAGAAGATTAAGCAAGAAACCCAGCTATTTTATTGCCCTAAGGCATTACTCATTTTCCTGACACATTATGTTTTTAATTAAAATTGCATGTGAGTTAATTAAAATATTCACTCAGGCACTTTTTTCCCTCTTCTTGCATGGATTCCTTGTTACTCTTTTAGTTTTTTGGTAAAACTCAGTTTCAGTTTAACTCTGATAAATTTCTCGGTTGCAACTTTAGCAAAGAATCTTTATGTTAAACTAACTTAAAAAAAAAATTCTAATTTTTAAACATCCTTAAGTGACCAGAGAGGTGAGGGGGGTAGCAAGGATGGACTCATCATGATGCTTACATACTTTTCTGCTAATTAAGCAAAAACTTGAGTTTGTCAGTCACTGATAAAAAAGTACATGTTGGGCCTCCCTGGTGGCGCAGGCAGTTGAATGCCGCACTATGAAGCTGTCCGCAGCCTCTGTAGCAATGGTTCGATCCCGGCCGGCCGGCAAGATTCCCACATGGTGAAGCAGACCTCTCCTGTCTCACCCACTGCTCCCCTCAGCAGTGTGTTTCGTCAGTCTGCCTGTTCTGTTCCCCACTCTGTCTCTGGTGAATCCTCTCACCCTCCCCCGCGCATCTAGCCTGTACCCCGGTTCTTGTATAAACAAATAAATGTTTAAAAAAAAAAGTATATGTCAAAGGGGTCCGATGATTTTTTCCTGCAATAGATATATCTATTCATGTACTGTCCTTTGTTCTTTAAAAGATCATTGCCCTGATACCTATGGCTTATTATAACCTCACCTTACCCTGATAAAGCTGATTAACTAGCAATTAGTAAAAATCTATCTAGTTCAACCTATCAACTAACAGCCCAATAACTGAGAGTCAGGACCCCTTTTGAAAATGTTGATCAGAGACACAGAAAATTTAATTACTATTGATGTCCATATTTTGAATGTCCTATTTGGGATGCACATACCCAGGCATGGAAGTCATGTTGATTCATTTGCAAACAGAGGAAGCTTATTGAAAGAAAGAAGCAGATAGGGGTGCAGCCACAGACCTATGAAACAATAAAAAGGAGGTACAGTTTGTGTTTCCCACTTCACTTCTGTGTAAGTCCTTGCTGTATCCCTGAGATGACCTTATTTTTCAATAACTCCCTCGTTTTTCAAAGTTAGCTAAAATGAATTTTGGATATTTGTAAACAGTGAGTTCTGATTAAAATATATATATTAAAATTCCATATATTAAAATATATATATTAAAATTCCTTAAAATTCCATATATTCCTAAGCAGACCTGATAGAAATGAAATAAAATGCAAAATCATAAAATGAGTAATAAAAGCAAACTACTGCAATTTAATATGCAGCTGAAGCTGCATGTCTAGGCAAAGTGAAGTCCAAGGATATGAAGAATACTTTTTTTCCAACCATATTAGAACCCACTTGTAAAGAGTTTAGAAAATGTCTTTTTTTCTTTTTCAATCTCTAGTGATATTTATTACCACAAAAATATATTAATGCATCCGAGGCACTGGCTTCTGGCTGACCCATTGTTCATTTTTCTATGCTATCTGAATAAAGGTGCCACATCTTTCTCCCAGGTCAGATTCATAAAATACCAGCATTATCCCTGTTGGGTGAGATGCTCACCCAATTCTAACTTTGTGCCATGGCTGGAAAGCTCCCTGCCTGCCCCCTAAAATCCTTTAATCCTCTGAACTCTTGAACCTCCTTCCCAGCTTAAATTGCCTGGTCTAACAATTGTAGCCTCATTCCAACTCTTTATGATAAAACCTTGGAGAAGGGTTAAATCCATATCTCTACCTAACTTTTATACATTTGTACGTGTGTGAATGAATAAAAACTTACAACTACCCTAACTGGCTTCCCTTAAATTTGTGATCATGAACCCCAGGTACACCCACATGTTCCCTGATATGTCATTTTCCTTCATCAACCCATTTTCTCATGCTATAGGACTACCTTCCTATCTCTGCTTAACCTTCACATCCCTCCTAAATGTACTCTTATTTTTGGAGATTGTAGAAGTTCCCTTTTTAATGCTCCAGTTTTTCTCAGTGGGTAGAAATCAAAGTTATCAGTTAAGAATAAAAATAGTGGGTCTCCCTGGTGGCACAGCAGGTTGAGGGCAGCGCTGTGAAGCTGTCCGCAGCCTCTGCAGTGCTGGTTCGATTCCCGGCCGGCCAGGGAGATACCCACATTGTGTGGCAGACCTCTCCTGTCGTGCCCGCTGTTCCCCTTGGCAGTGTACTTCGGTCTATCTGCTTTTTCTGTTCCGCACTCTGTGTCTGGTGAATCCTCTCACCCTCCCACACCTCTGGCCTATACCCCAGTTCTTGTATGAAAAAAAAAAAAAAAGACTGAAGCTGGTAAAGTTAGGAGCACATGTTAGAGATTTGGAGCATGAAACTCCCCTAGCATATTTACCTGCACTGTATTCTACTCATACTGTTTATATGAATGAACTGCCAAAGCTCCGACTTAAAACTTCTCCACTCGTGCAGTAAGCAAGTCTCCCCTCTCTATGTGAGGATGTTGTTCCAAATCTCCTTCCTTTCTTCTGGTGCTTCCGTATCATCATGATATCTTACTATTATTTTTCTCATGTAAATACTTCTTTCCCCTTCAATTACTATCCCTTCAGTCTTCTTTTCTAATTGACAAAATCCTTCATGAAATTTACTGATCTAGTGCTTCCTGTTCCTCTGCAATCTGTATTCTCCCCTCTGACCTGCCTTATCCAAAGCCTTCTCAACCTCAATGGAGGGCAATTATATCCATCAATTTTCTCAACCTAAAAACATTGAGTTACTTAAGTTTCCTTTAACTCTCTTTTGTGCTCACAACCATTATTTAACAAGATTCTGTATTTTTGGGCCTCCCCGGTGGCTCAGCGGTTGAGCGCTGGGTTGTGAAGCTGCCCGTGGCCTCTGCGACACCAGTTCGATCCCCAGCTGCTCCCCGGCCACCGGAGGAGGGTCCCACATGGCGCGCAGACCTCTCCTGCCGCCCGCTGCTCCCGTCAGCAGTGTACTTCGGTCCTTCTGCCTGCTCTGCTCCCCGCTCTGGCTCTGGTAAATTCTCTCACCCTCCGGCGCTTCTGACTGTACCCAGTGCATGTATAGACAAAACAAACAAACAAACAAACAAATAATAAATAAATAAAAAGCATGCCTCTATTAAAAAAAAATACTTAAAAAAAAAAAGAGCATCTTTTTGGAAAAAAAAAAAGATTCTGTATTTTTTATCTTGAAAATATGTATCCAGAATCTGACTACTTCTTACTAACTCCATTGCCACCACATTGGTCCATGATCATGATTACTATAAGAGCTTTAATTCAGCAAATCATTACTTACACTTTATCCCTAGTAACTTCTTTGTTTTAATCAAATATTTTTGCAGTCCAGCTACTACAAAGTGAAACCATTTATGGCCTGCAGGGACAGACAACTGGTCTGACCCAATTAGTGGTACTTGCCTCTTGAGAAGAAACCTGAATGTACTCAAACTTTGTCTTCATTATAATACTAAGATCTCCGCCTCTGAGTGGGAGTCATTCTCCATTTTGTGAACAT
This sequence comes from Talpa occidentalis, assembly GCF_014898055.3. Taxonomy (NCBI): domain Eukaryota; kingdom Metazoa; phylum Chordata; class Mammalia; order Eulipotyphla; family Talpidae; genus Talpa; species Talpa occidentalis. Next base: position 56,832,665 of record NW_026555331.1, on the reverse strand, counting down.
GCAAAGTTTAAAGAAGCAGATTTCCCTACTGCAGCTGCACCAAAACCTCCTCCCTTTTCTCCTATATGTAGAATACATCACCACTGGTTTTAGGCTCCTTGTGGCCTATATAAGGGAAAGGCTGTTGTTCCTCAGGGAGGACACTCATCCTTGCGGTCTCTCTGGAGCTTTCTGTTATTCTATAACTTCGATAAATATCAGTTGCAAAAACAACTGCCTTGGCTAGCATCCTCATTTCATTCTTTAGTGAAGAACTCAAGAACCCACTCCTCCCTTCCAGTAACACCATGACCTTTTTGTTGATCTTTCAAAACTTCAAAACATACTTCTGTTCCCTCAGCTTTCTTCTTAGTTATTCATGTGCTAATTCCCTCACTTCAAGTCGTCAAGTCATTGTTCAAATAGCACATTTTTAATAATGTCTACTCTGACTACCTATTGTGATATTTCATATTCTGATGCCTGTAATATGATCTTTTGTTTGTTTGGTTTTTTTACAAGATATTTTTTGTTTGTTTGTTTGTTTTTTAAGATTTATTTATTTATTTATACAAACACTGGGTATAGTCAGAAGCGTGGGAGGGTGAGAGAATTCACCAGAGCCAGAGCGGAGAGCAGAACAGGCAGACTGATGAAGTACACTGCTGAGGGGAGCAGCGGGCATGGCAGGAGAGGTCTGTGTGCCATGTGGGACCCTCGCCGGCGGCTGGGGATCGAACTGGCGCTGCAGAGGCTGCGGGCAGCTTCGCAGCCCAGCGCTCAACTGGGGAGGCCCTGATCTTTTGTTTTTTGCAGAGCTTATCTTCTAACATGTTTTCTGATATACACATTCATTATTTACATTTGTATTGTATTGATTGTCTACACATATGTAAATACAATCTCCCTATAAAGTTAAGGGTTTTGTATTTTTTTACATTAATATTTCCAAACATCTAGGAGCCTCCCTGGAAGTGCAAGGGGTTAAGTTTCAGCACTATTAAGCTGTCCACAGCCACTGCAGCATGAGTTCAATTCCCGGCCAGGGAGTTGACCCACATGGCACAGCAGACCTCTTCCTGTCTCGCCTGCTGCTCCCCTCAGCGGTGTATTTCAGTCAGTCTGCCTGTTCTGTTCCCCACTCCGTCTCTGGTGAAGCCTCTAATCCCCCACACATCTGGCCTGTATCCCAGTTCTAGTATGCATAAAATAAATCTTTAGAAAAAATATTTCCAAATATCTAGAGCAATATGCCTGGCATATATTAGATGCTCAATAAATACTCATTGAGTGGATGAATGAATGCTTCTAAACCGAGGAGCCAGATCAAGAGATTGTAGAGGCAGAGATGACTAGAATTTGCATAAGATATTATAAGAGAAAGAGTTCCAAGAACCTAAATAGGGATATTCTGAAATCTGCCAAATACTAAGCTGTGACATGTTTAAAGTGAGACTCCATGAAGCAACAAAAACAAATACCAGGGAAAGAAAACAACCTGAATGTTATAAGCTAGAAAAGTACCCCAGTCTGCACATTTTTGTCCTGACCAATCAGAGAGACGTCCTTGAATACAAGGAATACTTTATAGAGATCCCACAAATGTCATCCCTTCGGAGCAATACCAAACTTTACATGAGTAAAGACTGCTATTAACTTGCCTTTAAAAAAATTTGAAAATAAGACATAAAATTATCCAACTAATCTGTCAGCAAATTCATGCCCTGACTGACAAATCTTAATAATCTTTAAAGGAATACACCAGAATACAAACACAAAATCTAAACACTGAATATGTAATATTTATATGTAGCATCTAAATTTTAAAAAGTATGACACTTGCAAAGAGAAAAATGAGACCATGAGCGTAAGAAAAATAAGTTTTTTCAAGATAAAAAGGTATAGTGAAAAAATAGTTATTTTGAGTTGCTGCCTTAGCATTTTAAAATATCACAGCTCTGCTGATGACAACACTAGAATTTAAGATTTCTATCACAAATTCCCACTTTGCTTTTCCAGGATGATTCTTTTAAAATGACCACTTACAATTGAACCCACAAAAAGTTAGGGCCTCCACCTCAACCACCTTATAAGTAATAGATTCTTGCTACTCTTCTCTCCATCTTCTGCTCTCTGGTGACCTGGAGCAGAGGACCACCCTTTCCCTCACTCACTGTCTCTCCCACCCCCATTTGTGGAATCTGCAAATAATAAATCTTGTGACTTTACTTCCTTTGTGTGAGTGTATTGAAAGTACAGCTTCAATTAAAATGGTCACTGGTTTTCACTACCCCAGAGTGAAAGTTTGATTGCTGAGAGAGCTATGTGCTGAATCTGAGTGGATGTCTTGTGCCGTCTCATTTAGTTAGTAATAATCTGCATATTCTTGACTTAATCCACCAACTACAGGATCCCTAGCACAATGAGTCAGAGAAAAACTGAACTTGTTACTTTCTTTTGGCACGTTCAATGGAATCTCATCTCTCAAAGCCCTTTTAGCTTGCGACATAACTTCACTCCATCCTTGTAGTTCTCGGACCTCCACTTAGCAATGTTCTTTCCTCTTTCTCTTTCTCTATACATTTAATCTATCTTTATATTATTCCTTTTTTACTTAGTTTTTTTCCTTCTCCTTAAATGTATCAAGTTTGCAACTAGCTAATATCATCATTTCAATATGTTATAATGAGAAAATGATAGAGTTACAAATTCTTCCCTAGTTCTATCACTACATGGAGCTTCTCTTTACCATTCCATGGTATTATCATCTTACTGAATTGTAGGAAATTCACTTGAGTAGGGGGAGAGGTAACTGGGTAGAAAATATTACTGTGAGTGTTGTAAATTTATGAAGCTGCCTCTTGATATGTTATAAGTGAACTTTGGATTTCATATCTGGGAGCCAAACCCACAATGAAAACTACTACTGGGGCAAAAGATTAAGATAGTCAAGTTATGATGGTAATGGGCAACAAAATCACCAAGTTTGGGGCAGATTTCCTTACATTTTTCTGCCTTACATTAAGGTTGTGGTGCTTGAGATTGACAGGGGTTATTCCTAGCAAGAAGATATCCAGTGACCTTTCTTCCCCACCCACCACCAGATTGGGGATGCAGAGGTAAGAAATTCAAGGAACTCTATTGTATTGCTGAATTAAAAAAAAAAAATAGAAGACTCTTCAATGAGTAACAGTTATTTTTAGGTTATTTTAAACCCTCCCAGATATTTATACAGAGAGACTCAGTCTCTGCAGCTCAATGTTTTAGCTTATCTTTGGAATGATCATTTTATTTGGAAATATTGATTGTTGTAACTAAATATTTGCCAGAATGTTTAGTTTATCCTAAAATATGTTAATGTATTTCTTTCACAGAATCAAATACCTAACTACCTAATTTTGCAGAAACATTACTTTTTTTTTATTTAAACTCAGCAGGCATCTCATCTCAGAAATAGCAAAGCATTATTTAATTTTAAAAGTGCCTTAGTGTGACATTTTAGGCATTTTGAAAAGTCCATAAAAGATAAGGTTACCTGACAGAAGGGCTGTTTCACAACATCATTACACTGATAACTACCAGAGTCATTTCATTTGCATAAAACCATTTGATTATGGCATTGAGAATCAAGTGATATTGTGTTTGGAACCATTTGTGTATGCTATTTATTTTAGTGTAATACATATTTATTGGTGTTTTATTCATAATATAAGTCACATGTTAATAACAGTTTAACAGGCTTTAGAGCATTGCCATTTTACATGTTTTATAGGAAGTTTGTGAGTAATTCCACAAGGAACACAGATCCATGAAGGGCTCCTATTCATATATATAAAGCAGTGCTTTTCCCACAATTGACCATTGCTTTAATGATTTATACCCTCTTTTGAGTTGTCATATTGAGCACACTAAAATATAGGACACTAAGTTAAATTTGAATTTCAGACAATGAATACATTTTTATTTATTTATTTATTTATTTATTTATTTTATTTTTTATACAAGCACTGGGTACAGTCAGAAGTGCGGGAGGGTGAGAGAATTCACCAGAGCCAGAGGGGAGAGCAGAGCAGGCAGACTGACAAAGTACACTGCTGAGGGGAGCAGCGGGCATGGCAGGAGAGGTCTGCACACCATGTGGGACCCTCGAACTGGCGCTGCAGAGGCTGCGGGCAGCTTCACAACCCAGGGCTCAACCACTGTGCCACCAGGGAGGCCCCAATGAATACATTTTTAGTGTAAGTATGTCTCATGCAATATTGGGGGGACATACTTATACTAAAAAATTATTTATTATTTACTTGAATTTTAAATTTAATTGGGTATCCTGTATTTTATCTGGTTACTTTTCCCCTTTGTGCTAGAAAAATGAACTTATATTCTTTTACGAATATTCAGCCACAAATATTTCAAGCTAGTACTAGTCATATAAAAATCTCATTTAAGGAACATGACATTATCTCAAGATATTGATGCCTCACAGACTTGGATGTTGCTAGAGAAGCTGGAAGGCATTTTCCCCCAAAATTACAATTATTGAATTATATAGTGTGGAGGAACCTACTGAGTGAAAAGTATTTAGATGCTGATTTAGAACTTCATTAGTTTCATGAGAAATTGAATTATTAAATAAAGTGGCTGGCTGGAATGAGCCACCCTTCAGATTGGGTTGTAGAAAAACACAACTCAACATCAACGTTGATGAAATCTGGCCTGATGATCTGATAGTATATGAATAATGTCAATTTTCAAAAGGGAAATAGATGCAAGTTCTGGATTATCTTGACATATTGAACTTTTAGGATTTTCACTTATGGCAGTAAGGGATGCATTTAGAATGTTTTCTTGCTGGGGCTTCGACTTGGTGCTCAGTGATACCAACAGTGTAACAAGCATGCTGCCAGTAACATCTAACTGATAATAATGATAATACAAAGACTATGAGGTAATTTTACAGGAGACTAGTATCGATGTCTTACTCTTTATCTCCCTGATAACTTTGTGCCTCACTACTCATCTTTACCCCTTATATTTATTAAGAATATTTAGAAGGGAGCTGTAGATGAAAAACATAGCCATATCACATCTGCATCACATCTGCATTGTGTGACTAAACTTGAGATAATAGAGACTAATGCTGATTCGGAGCTACTGCTAATGAAATAACAGCCCTCTGTGTCCAGGAGCTGTCAACACCATCTACCTAAGTGTGTGATTTGTGGATGATTTGTGTGCTTCTTGCCAACAGAGTTCATAAACTAAAGATTAATGAGAGGAAGAGGCAACCCACTGGGGGCAAAGCATTAGTAAAGCAGGAAGGTCTTTTGCTTTTTGGAGCTGGAATAACCAAGAGGATTCATCATTGTTTCAGCTGACTTTAGTGTCTAGCCAAGCCAGAGGCACTGATTGCAAGCACATTTGGCTCCATCCCCTCCTTTGCCACCCTGGTGTCCCAGCAATACTCCCACCATTGCTTACGTTGTTGCCAGACTGAAAAACAATAGTAGTTCTCCTTCATCCTTCTTCTTTGCTATTTTTAGAGAAATTTGAATAACAACCTATTCCCCTCATTTATTATTCTTGATGAATAGTAAATTATTCTAATGGCATTGACTGTTCTATTCATTTATTATTTGAGGATGATTAAAAGTGAATAGCTATTATAAAGCCTCACCAGTTCCAAAAATTAGACCTAAGAATTTTGTTTCCTTTTGGCTCTGAGTAATTATCTCTATAGCTTTCTCTAATTCTGTCATATATACTTCTTTTTTTTCTTTCCTAGTCACGGTAGGTTTTGACTCTTGAATCAGGATGCTCAGTATTTATAAGTTTATAAAGAGAGGTGATGAATGATCCTCTGAAATGTGATATCCCTCTGATGTACAGGAATTTAAAATAATGTTTAGGTTCAGTAAGTTACCATAACTTACAACTGTACTATTTAAAGGTACAGTTTGAATGCCATGCCAAACATGACTTACAGATGACAACAGTGGTTCATGCCAGTATAAATCATATTATTGCTTAAAGAATAGGCTGTGAGGTTCTAACCTGATGGTAAAATAACATGTACTATGAAAAAAATTTGAAATGAGACTTGATATAAAATCTAATTTTGTCATTTGAGGTCTTAAACTACCTACTCTGTCTTAGCTCCTGCACCACTTTCCTATCATTCTTCACTTAAGCAGAATTAGAGCCATTACTTTGCCATTACAAATATGGTGTCAACTTTTCACTGTGTAAATTTTCTCCTTCTCCACATCACCTCCCACTTCTACCTGTGAAGACTTATTTTGACTCTCTTCTTTATTTCCCTCATCTCAAAATGTTTACTCCCTTCTATAATATTACATCCTTCTTCCGAAGGATTCTACTTACAGTTGTCCACTGTTATGTATAAAGGTAGATTCAAGTTTTATGGGGCTGCATGCTTCAATATTTTTGGGAATCCTTTCCAATAAAAAGAATATGAAAAAGAATATGAAATTACAAATACCAATATGAACTTGCAAATACATGTATAGGTACAAAATAGAATGTTTTAGGCTGATACCAGTTTAATGCTTGAGCAACAAACTCCAAAAATCCACCCCTTCATATAAACAGTAACAACAAGAAAAATTGGAAGAAATGGTAGGATCAACTTTTTAGAACAATGTAATCAAAACAAAATAGTATAACAATCCATGGACTTCTTATTCAAGAAAATGGCTAATTCTTGATAAAAACAATGAGCTTTGTGGTATTTTAACTTGCCCTAGCCTCCCTCCCTCTGCCCCCCAGCTCTCCAACTCAGTGATAAACTTGAAAATGACAGCTTACATTCCAATACTAGTACCGAGGAAGAATGGACCTTATTTGCAAAGAACCACTATTGTTTGCTTTGACTAGTCTGGCTCAAAGGCTTGTCTCTATATCCCCTAATTCTGAATATGCACAATAATGAAGCTGCAATGGTTGATGGACATAGGTAAAAGGTTTAGGTTGGTGTATTGGTTGAAAACATTTACAGGCAAATGTTTTAGTTGCTGCTGTCAGAGATAAAAGATAATTTTTGGAATGGTGGATGGTAGAATAGGCCTTATTTTCAAAGGTCCAAAGTATTGCTGCAACCAACCATCAGAGCCACCATTTATCCTATACCTCTGATTCTTTGGAACTTCCTGTTGGTGCCTGGAGGAAATGAGAAAGTGGAATAACTTTTCTGAAACAGTCAATAAAGTACTTAGACTCATCAACAAGTGAGATGTAATTTCTTTGCTGCTTACAGTTAAAAATTTTTTTTAAAACAAAATGATACTGTTTGGAGCAAACAATAGATTAACCAAAAGGTTTGGAAGAAAAGGCTAGGGACTGAGTTACTTTTGAATGCCACAGTTTAAACGTCTATGAAATACTTTAAATGTCTATGAAATAGATTGTTTTTATCAATCTAGACAATCAATCTGACAGTCTAGAAGGCCACACAAATACCCTGGCCTATGCGCATGCTGAAGAAATATCTAAGAAGTCTCTAAGGTCTCAATTCTGGCTAACCTTAAGACTATGTACAAGAAGAAAATGAAAGCTAAGGCAAAGTTGTAAACTTCCTAGAAAAGTGGTGAATGCATGTAGTTCCAAAAATACAGCGAGATCTGCAAAGATGAAGAGAGACTTTTGTGTTGAATGCATTTAAAAAAATCTCTTTCTAGTAATTAAATAACCACTAAACAAATGGACAGGTTTCAGTGACCACACATGACAAAGAATATAGCTTAGAAAAATCATTAAATAGGGCCTCCCCTGGTGGCCCAGTGGTTGAGCGCTGGGCTGCAAAGTTGCTTGCGGCCTCTGCAGCACCGGTTCGATCCCTGGCTGCTGGTGAGGGTCCCACATGGCGTGACAAACCTCTCCTGCTGCCTGCTGCTCCCCTCAGCAGTGTATTTCATCAGTCTGCCTATTTTAAAAATAAATGGATAATTGAGACATGAACCCCTTTAAAAAAAATCATTAAATGAACAAACAATAACTATAAAAAAAAAAAGAGCTATGTATCTTGGGGAGAGGGTAGAAACTGACTTCTAAATGTGTGACATTATGACATTCAAGATGTCCAATTTTCATCAATAGAGTATGAATTATGCAAAAAAAGAAACAATGAAGTGTGACTTACAGATAGGATAAAAAGAAAGAAGAGAAACTTTCTCTAACTATGGATGTTAAAATTACTACACAAAGATTTTAAAATCACCTATTAAAAACGTGATTTAAATTTCAAAGACCTGAAGAACAATTATACCTAAGTAATTAAAGGAAGACATCAAATTTATGTCTCACCAAATAAAAAACATCAGTAAATCAGAATTATAAAAAACAATCAATTAGAAATTCTGGAGCTGACAGTACAATAACTTAAATGAGATATTTAATAGGGTTCAACAGAAGATTTGGGCAGAGAAATAATAAGCAAATTCTATAATAGGTCTGTTGACATTTATCAATGAAATCTTGAAAACAACATGATAGAAAGAACCCATCACTTAAAAGGAAGTTTCAAGAAGATTATAGTTGATTTTTTTAAATAAGCCATGAAACCTAAAGCTAACTGGATGACATATTTAAAGTACTGAAAGAAAAAAAAATATCAGCTAAGGATTCTTTAACTGGCAAAACTATCCTTCAAAAATGAATGAGTACATAAAATTTTCCCAGATAATCAAACTATAAAACATTCTCTTAAAAAAAAGTACTAAAACAGGAGTTCCTGAAATGACTTGAGTACTAGACAAAAACTGAATGCAAACAGTATAACAAAAGGGACATTTCTCCATAGAAGACATGCAAATGGATTATATGCACATGAAAAGAAATTCAACAGCACTTATCAGGAAATGCAAGTCAAAACCATAATGAGATAGCATTTCACTTTGGTGAGAATGATCCATATCAAAAAGACCAGAAACAATAAAAGGTGATAAGGGTGTGGAGAAAAAAAACCACTCATGCACAGTTGATGGGAATGCACCTACAGAAAAAAATATGGAAGTTCCTTGAATATTAAATATATATATATATACCATATGATCCAGCAACTTCATTCCTTGATATTTATCCAAAGAATGCAAAACACTAATTTGAAGGAATATATGCACTCCTGTGTTCATTGCAACACTATAATAGTCAAATTATGGAAAGAACCTAAGTGCCTAATAACAGATGAGTAGATTAAGGAGATATGTTACATATACATGATGGAATACTATTCAACTATTAAAAATATGAAACCTTGCCATAATATATAAAATAGTATTATTGGGGATTTTGTTGATTTTTTTAACTCATCTTCTTTTTCCTGTCCTGAATGACAAATACATAAAGTGACAATTATACATTTATGTTACAGGCACAGTGTACACAAGTGTAATTTATATTGGCTATAGAGAGCCAATGTTTTATATATACTATTGAAGTTAACTTAGTATTGATATGAACTAAATTGTTATAAATTAAAATGTTGATTGTAATTCCTAGAATAACTACTAAGAAAATAATTATTAAATGTATAGTAAAAGAAATAAAAAGGGTTTTTAAATGTCACACAAGAAAATATTTAACACAAAGTAACAACAATGGAAAAAAATTGAGGGACAAAAATGCATAGAAACAGAAATACCAAAATGAAATGGCAGACATAAGATCTTCCTTATCAGTCATTATATTAAATATAAATGGATTAATTTCTTCACCTAAAAGGCAGAGATTGGTAGAATAGATTTTTTTTTTAATTTTAAATTATCTAATTCTATGTTCTTTATAAGAGTCACTATTTAGATTGAAAGAAACAGGTTGAAAGTAAAAGAATGAAAGCAGTTGTCCAATATAAACAATAATAAAAAGAAAACTAGAGTAGCTACACAAATGTCAGACAAAAAGGATCTTAAAGGTAAAATTTGTTGGGATACACAAAGATGGATTATGATGAGAAAAGGATTAATTAATTAGTAATATATAAAAATTATAAACACATAGATTCCTAACAAAAGAGACACAGAATATATGAAATAAAAGAATTGAAAGGAAAAGTAGAATGTCCAATAGTAAATAGTTGGAGAGATCAATACTACACTTTAAATGAATAGTATTACTAGAGAGAAGATGAGCAAGGAAAAAAAAGACTTTAATATCACTATAAATCTAGTAAACTTAAAAGAAATTTATGAAACCCCCACAACAACAATAGAGAAGACATTTTCTTGATGCACAAGGGAAATTCTCTAGGCCACACAATGTGTTAGGTCACAAAACAAATGTTAATAAACCTAAAATATTTATTTATTTATTTATTTTTAATAAATTTTATTTTTATATTCCCCATACAATTGCAACCCCCTTATTTTGACCCTAATCCCTTCCCTCCCCATCCCTCCCCATACAGTATCTCTGGTTCATAGTTTTTTGTTGATTTTGATTTTCACTTTCTTATAGTTATTCATTTTCCTGGTCCCTTATTTAAGTTTTCTAGATTCCTGCTACGAGTGAGACCATGCGGTATTTTTCTTTTTCTTTCTGGCTTATGTCGCTGAGCATGATCCCTTCCAGCGCCATCCATGTTGCTGCAAATTGCATGTGTTTATCTTTTTTGAATGCTGAGTAATATTCCATGGTATATATGTACCACATCTTCTTGATCCAGTCATCTATTTTTGGGCATTTGGGTTGTTTCCAAAGCTTAGCTATTGTAAACAGTGCTGCTATAAACATAGGGGTGCAGGTGTTCTTTGGAATTGATGTTTCTGTGTCCTTTGGGTAAATACCTAGGAGTGGAATTGCTGGATCCTGTGGAAGCTCTATGTTTAGTAGGTCCAGAAATCTCCACACAGCTTTCCACAGTGGTTGGACCAGTTTGCACTCCCACCAACAGTGCAGAAGAGTTCCTTTTTCTCCACACCCTCGCCAACATTTGTTGTTGCTAGTTTTTTTAATATGTGCCATTCTCACTGGTGTAAGATGGTATCTCATGGTAGTTTTGATTTGCATTTCCCTGATTGCAAGTGATGTTGAACATTTTTTTCATATGCCTGTTGGCCATTTGCATTTCCTCTTCAGAGAAGTTTCTTTTTAGCTCTTCTGCCCATTTTTTGACTGGATTATTTTCTTTGTTGTTGTTGAGTCTCATCAGCTCTTTGCTGATTTTTGTGATCAGTCCTTTATCATTAGTGTTGGGTGCAAAAATGTTCTCCCAGTCGGTGGGGTTGCTCTTTGTTTTTGTTATTGTCTCTTTTGCTGTGCAGAAGCTCTTTAATTTGATGTAGTCCCAGCTGTTTATCTTTGCCTTCACTATCACTGCTTTGGGTGATGTATCTGTAAAGATGTCTTTGAGGTGCATATCACATAGTGTTTCACCTACATTTCCTTCTATGTATTTTATGGTTTCAGGTCTATGTCTAGTTCTTTAATCCATTTTGAGTTGATTTTTGTGTATGGTGTGAGGTAGTGGTCAAGCTTCATTCTTTTGCATGTAGCGACCCATAAACCTAAAAATATTTAAATCATACAAATTGTGTTCTCTGACAACAATGAAATCAAAGTATAAATGGTACTCAACTGAGAGAATCTTTCATCACAGGAGTGAGGTTGAAGCACACACTCTCCTCAGAGACCAAAAAGACAGCATTAGAAAAGATGCTAGGGAGATCCAAGAGACAGAACTTGACAGGAGAGAGAAACATGAAAGTGATGGTAAGGGAGGGGGAAAAAGATGACAGGGTTGCTGGCTCAACCATAGATCCTGGGGAGAGGATATCAGAAGTAGTATGGAGGATGATACACTTGGCTCAGGTAAAACCCAGGCAAGATTTCCACAGAGGCCAGGGCACAAGCAAGAACAACAGAATAATGATTCTAGATAACACTCTTCTGCCAACACCCACATGGGATGTATACTGACAATGTGAAGTGTACCAACAGCTTACAGGCAGCTGAATCTTAAATATGGAACCCCAAAGAGGAGGGATAACAGTGGGAACATATATATACAAACCAAGACTCCCCCAGAATGACCATTACATTAGCGGACCCTCTCTATTCTCTTCCACCTCTCCACATTCTGAATACCCATTAGCCTAAACTCAAAACAAGAAGGAGGAAAATAAAGAGCAGAGCAGAGCAGAGAGAGAGAGAGAATAAAAAACAATGGAGGAAATCACTAAACCAAAAGTTGGTTACTTGAAAACATCAATGAAACTGACAAATGTTCAGTTAGATTGAAAAAGAATAAAAAGGAGAACACTCAAATTATTAAAAGTAGTGTTGGGGGAAAGGATGTCCTGAGCTAATCCCATACAGGCTTTGTGGACTCCACCCCCACTCCAGACTAAAGCCATCAGGACATTGGGAAAGACAAATCCCATCACCACCAAAGGGAGGGTGGCTGGGACCTGAGGGTGGAGTTGGGCAGCCAGGTTGGATATAAAAACCAAACACGTGGGCCTTGGGCTGGCTCGCTGTTGCTCGCCTCCAGGCTACACAGCTCCTGGCTTGCAGCCAGCTCTCAGAGCGCCATTTTGGGATTCCTGATAGGCAAATCAGGTAGGACTCATTTAAAACTTTGTCTCCCACTTTTCTCCCTGAGCTGTACATTTCCTCATTTCCCCTTCCCTTGTAAATAAACCTTTTATTAACCTTTCACGTGTGCCTGCAGTAGAACATTGATAAGCCCTTTTAAGCGCACGGGTGAGGTCCCACAGTCAGGCACCCCGTTTTGTATCAGGGTTGCTCTACAACAGTAGGAATAAAGGAGGCCTCACTATTGATGTTAAGGAAATAAAAAGGATTATTAGAGAAGTCTATGAACAACTGTAAGCCAACAGATTGAATAATTTAAATTAAATGACAAATTCCTAACAAAATATAAGCTGTCAAAAAGACTCAAAAAGAAATAGAAAATAATAAAATCATATAGCAAATTAATAGCCTAATGTGTCAGTAATTTTGAACAAGTGCCTGACTAGCTGCTAGGTACTGTAAAACTCACAATTTCCAGAAAAATAACTAAATGTTTATCTTACAAATATACTATATTTTATTATATAATGGGTATTCAGAATGTGAAAAAGACAAGGGAGCAGAGAGCATGGTCATGGAGTCATAGCTGCAAACTTCCCGTACTTGTGGAATAAACTGAATATATGTCTATGAAGCTAACAGAACACATGGTTACCTAAATGCAAAGAGATCTATACAGTACAGATATTAGCAAAACTATAAAGAATCCAAGACAAAGAAAGAATATTAAAGGTAGCTAGGTATGAAAAGCAAGTAACATATAAAAGTGATTGCATCAACTATTAATAGCCTGCTTAGCATATCAGAGAAAGTAGAATGCCATATTCAAAATACCAGAGGAGTTGAGTTAGATGGCAGCAGAGTAAAAGAGTTGACTTGGCTCCTTCACATATTTACAACCACATTATAACAAAACAAAGACAATAGCCCCTGAAAGATAAATAAACTACCACACACTTCAGGAACAATGGCAGGAATGGGGCATGAAAACCTGTACTTAAACTGTTAAGTGTAATACTGTGGCAGTACAACACATAAGAGTGAAGGGCATCTGCTGTATGGAGCAGCTACTTTTTTTTTTTAATTCAAGAGCATATATCTTATGGTGGGGACTTTAAAAACTGGGCACTACACTGGAGAAGTGAATACAGAGTCAATATGCAGGGCAGAGGGTGTAACACTGGAGAACTGAATAGTAAAGTTCAGAGTATGATTACTGACTTGAGTCTAAAGCTCCCAAACTGGAATAGTTAGAGCCTGAATTATTTGGGTAGAGCCATATAAAATCACCTGTGACTCCTTAATGAAGGGGCTACTCGTTCACAGCCTGAGACTCTGATATGTGAAACACTTGCCTTACCCCTATCCAGGGCCAAAACTGAGATAAGAAATGAATGCTTTCACAAACCAAAGTTTAAGCACCTGGATCTTAAAATAGGAGCGAACACCCTAATGTCAATATTCCCAAATCAAAGAGGACAGTTCCCACACTGTGGCTCTGTCTTAGCTATAGTCCCAACGCAGTGCTATGTCAATTGCTCAATCAAAGCCTAGAAGTTGAGGCTGGCATGAGAATGTACAAGATGTTTTTGCCAAGGAGATGGTCTAAGGCAAGAGATCATTGCAAATTGCAGCCATGAAACTCGGGTACCAACAGCATGGTATGATGTGTGAACACTTGATGCTCACTAGAACCAACATTTTCATGTTCTACTGCCCCTGTTCCTTCCTACCTGTTAACCTTGATTGGCATCAGTTTCCTGGCCATTTGAACAGGTGCAAAGGTATTGGTATATGAAATAATATAAGAAAAAGAAACTCCCCATTATAACTCATATAAGCTGAGGACATATCACATATGCTTGAGCAAAAACAGCTCTGAAAAAAGGCTCAATCCTGCAGAAATGCAGAATATACCTGATGAGGAGTTTCACAGTTATAATCATATTTGCTGAAATAAGAAAAACTGTGGATAATCTAAAACATACTGATAGTTCTGGTGATCGCTTGTGCCCAATAAAGCTAATTTTTTAAAGAAAGTGTAAGGTATCAAATTAGTTTGAATTTGGATTTTTTTCCCCATTATTTGAGTTGGACATTAATCTACATAATTTCTGAATTTCTTTCTACTTAATCCATTTTTTATTTTGGGATTTCTAACAACTGTTAATTCTTCTCAATTTTTGTATTTATTTCTATTACATTTCAATAGAAACAGCTAAAACCAAATCTGTCTGCACCTCTCATTTGTGTAATTGATTGATTCACGTTATTAAACTCTGTATATGGTTACTTAAGTATTGAAATTACATTGTGCCAGAGGGTGTAGTCTCAGTCAATTCATTGAGACATCAGTTGAAAAAGTGGCAATCATCTGACAGGCACTCTGATTTCTATGTTGAGTATTACAGTTCCAATTTTGGCATCTGGAAGATATAATTCACACATTGATGTCACGTTCCAATAGTCATGCCCCCAAATTCATTTATTGACTTACTATGGGTAAAATTTCTTGCATTTTTAAACTCTGGTATCATTTATTAGGAAGATAAATGATAGTAATTAAGCTTCAAGGCCATAAGTGTTGAAACTTTTTGGAATTAGTGAGCTATTAAAATGACAGAGTGCCTGGCTCTGCCCAGGTAAGTCATGGTCTTTCACCTCCATCTCTACTTGGACTGACCTCTGTGGGTTCCCCTAACAGTGCACGGTTTCCATTAGGCCAAATATAACCATGAGG
This sequence comes from Talpa occidentalis, assembly GCF_014898055.3. NCBI lineage: Eukaryota > Metazoa > Chordata > Mammalia > Eulipotyphla > Talpidae > Talpa > Talpa occidentalis. Next base: position 56,817,400 of record NW_026555331.1, on the reverse strand, counting down.
TTAGTGGAATGGATAGATGTTCAGCTGGTTTTCAAAAGTCGTTTTGGCAATATTATTTAGTACTAAATTAGACGCTAGTAAACATTGCATTTTAGCTAATGTTTGTTAATCTAAATAACCAGACTGGCTTTCTATCAATCAATTCCTCCAGAAGAATAGCAGTTTTTTTATCTCTTTTTACAAGGTAAATTCATGTTTGTGTGACTTTTGGGTTTTTCTATAAAACAGGCTTAAGATTAAATATTTGAAATAGTTAAGATATAATTTCTAAGATCTTGTTTAAGTCTTTATAAGTGATATGAACAAATAATCAAGCCTCTTAACTTTTTATTTGCCTCTTAACTTTCTTAAGAGAGAAAAGATCTTGACCAAACTCAATAAATATTAACAGATGTGAGAGAAATACATTTTACTTGTTTTTTCTTTCCTAAATATACTTCTACAATTCTATTTAGTTTAGCAGATTCTGGTGTGAAAACACAAGAGTTACTATGAATGTGTGAATTTTCATCATTTGCTATTTTTCATTATCTGAGTTCCCGCAATACATCAGGAGATTTTGCTAAAGATGGTGTTTTACCTAATTTCCTAGGCTGGTGTTTTCACATTCAAAAGTACATAAGGCATTATTTCATATTTCAGATCTTTTGTGTCATGAAAATTTCATTGTGCCCAAAACACTTTCTTTCCAATCAATGTACAAGCATTTTTATAATGCCATTTGTATTTCGAAATGTAAGTGGTTTGAAAATATGTAGAAAATGTTGAATAATACATTGTAACAACTTTCATAGTGGATTAAAAAGATGAAGACTTCGACAAAGCATAAAGCCACATAGAGAAGTATAACTGCTTAACCAGGCCATTTTAACTATAAACTTGACTTTTTACTATCTTTTATGATATGGTAATTTTAATATTTGTAGTCAGAAATATTCCCTTACAGTTTAATACTTCTTGGATTTGACCAAAGATCCAGAACAAAATTATAGCATTTAAACCAAGAAAATTTTGAATTAGTGAACTTAGCCACTTTGTGACACTTGACTTTAAAATAATTTTTTTAGAGTTTTTAAAGAAAATTCTTTTCTTGTTGTAAAAAATCTTTCCATCTTGTCACACATGGCAGTTCTTCCCACCTGATTTTTCTTGTCTTTCTGACTACCCTTTACTTAGTCTTCTCCATGAACACCTCTCCTCCCTTCCGTGCTTTACATTTTGGTGTGCCATAAATTTTTGCTCTTTCCATTCTATACATATTTCCTGGGAAATCTCATCTGTAAGCAGATAGAAGAATATAGTGATGATTGGCAAATATACCTTTTTAGTCAAATCTCTTCTAAGGAGATAATTGCTGGAACCCTCCATAATTACATAGTATTCAGCACTAATTTGAAATGAACAAAGCAAGAAATAAAAATCAGCCTCAACTTCTCCATTTGCCTTTCCTCCCAGATGCAATCCATCTTAATATCCTAGTCTACCTCTTAAATATCAATAAAATCTTTCTTTTTGTCCCTAAGAATAGACTCTTATTTCAAACTATTTCTCACCTTCATTGCCTTCTAATTGGTCTCCTGGCTTCCTAAGCCTAACCCATCTGCTATCTGGCAAAGGCATTATGATTTCAGCAATGAGAGGGAAGAAACAGAACATTTTTAGAGTAAAGAGTAATCTATACAGAAAAAGTATACTCTAAAACTATATATGCCTCCCTCTCTTCCTCTAGGATTGTGAAGCAATGATTAGATTTTAAATTTGACCTCCTAGATATACCTACCTACTCATGAGATTGAAGACTGGGGTATTACTTATAAGCTAAGTTAGTATTTTATTGTAAACTATAAATTTTAGTACATAATTCATTTCTTCCTTATGAATTTGGCCAGAAAGAATCTTTTTCCTTTACCCTCACCCTGAAAATCAACCCAGACTTCTGGGTCTTAGAATGCATGCTCTCAACTACTTTGGGAGATAGGTGGTAGGTAAATTAATTGCCTGTCTGTGTTTGATCAGAGTCAATTGTACCTGGATTTTGTATATGTTTCCCCCAAAAAATAGGATGAAGAATTTCTTCACATAAAGTTATAGGGGTGATTACAGATTTCAGAGAAAAATAGTAATAGTTACAATGTCTTCAAGGAGACCTTGAGATGGGTCAATCCAAGAAGCTTTTTGGGCAGAAAACATAAAAGGGACATAAAACCTTCTGAAGTGCAATGGCTGCACAAACCTGCTCTTACTATATTCATGAAGACTCTGCACTTAAAGTTTGAAAACTGAGCAAATGCAGACAGAACCTAAACATTTTCTCAAGGTATCAAGTCAAAGGCTCTCACAGGGAAGTGATTCTTCCATCCCATTTGCATGGAGATCACAGAACACAGACAACAGCAATGCTGGAGAGACTCCTAAGGAAATCTAAGAGGACGGGTTCCTTAGCCACACCTGGGGAAAGGTTTTTATAATCACTTAGAAAGAAGATAATATCAGAACCATATTCTTTTTTTTTTTTAAAGAGGCATTTATTTGTTTTGTTTGTTTGTTTATACATGCACTGGGTACAGTCAGAAGCACGGGAGGGTGAGAGAATTCACCAGAGCCAGAGCGGGGAGCAGAGCAGGCAGAAGGACCGAAGTACACTGCTGAGGGGAGCAGCGAGCAGCAGGAGAGGTCTGCGCGCCATGTGGGACCCTCCTCAGGTGGCCGGGGAGCAGCCAGGGATCGAACCGGCACCGCAGAGGCCACAGGGAGCTTCGCAACCCAGCACTCAACCGCTGCGGGACCGGGGAGGCCCCCAGAACCATGTTTATAGAAGTTTGTTTGATACATTTGATGTATATATATCATGTTAAATCTAATTTAATAAATTGTATGTCTTCCTTATTGTTTTAAAATGTTGACACCATCCTCTTCCTGAAATCATCCTTTGTTTAATATGAATGTAACATTCACTCCAAGTATTGATCTTAATAAATATCTGAAGTCCAAATAGCAACTGTAATGAATATTCTGATACCCAGGATTATTCAATCACATGAACAGTACCCTTATAGTATTCATTTTCCAGCAAATCTTATTCCTGGCAGGGTCCATTATATTCTATGTAATGCTATTTCTATAGGAGGAACTTAATGTATCAAGTCAGTGGGTGCTTTTTGAAGAAAAGTGTTGCCTCACTGGTATCTTTTTCAATATATACTGTCAAACATCTTGCCCCAGAGAAATATATAATTTTAGGAGGGATGATCCTAATGGGAAATTGAAATAGACACAGATGTCTCAATTATAGATCTATTCTTTTCTCACAAACAAACCCTTTTGAAAACTAGAATTTTTATCCCTTCACTCTATAAGAAATGAAGGACTAAAAATTTACATTTGCTATCTCACCTCCATGTCACCTTCCTGAGCTTTGATGTAACGCAGCAGAATGACAGCTCCCATTTAATTAAAGAGATATCTGGATTAGCTCCAGCTGTGGGCCATGCAATCAGTCCTTGTGTGAGCAAAAAGGGGTGTAGTCCCTGATCCATAGATCATTTCTGCATGAAAATCTGCTCTCACTCAAAGCCATCCGCAGGCTGCTGAAAATGATTTTTTTCATGTATGAATTACTTAGAACGTGCAGCTGCCCCCACCGCCACCAATTGTCCTCACCTTATGAAAAAAGAAAAAAGCAAAAATGCAAAGAGCTTGATTTGTTCTCTTCCTTTAAGTACTTTTTAATCAAAAGAGGTCCTGCCTGTTGATACACCCAGCATTTCTTTGTTTGTAGCAAGAAGCACTATAGATGTGGTTTGCTGTTTAATGCAGTTTTTTTTTTTTCACTTGTGTTTCTCCAGATGGGTGTAATTTGATTCTTTGATACATATTGAACAGATTTTTTTAGAAATAGCTTTTTTAGAGGCAGATTTTTGTTGCAATATGATTTCATCTTTCTTCCAAAAGGAGGTATCTTAATCTTTCTGAATGAGTTTACTCACAAAATCCATCTTTTTAATACAGAAGGCTGCACAAGTTTATCTCTTACAGATTTAGACCAACCATTGTCAATGGAGAGAATAGGGCTGTGTCTGTTTTCTGGGCTTCATGAAACTAGACAGTCTCCTCAATTTGGGGTAGTTTGTCAACAAGGAGGCATAAAGAAAGCCCTTGAAGCAATTCAGAGGAAGTAGTAGATAAATATGCACAAACAGGGTGGCTCAATTATTATGTATAACTTAGAAGAGGATGAATTCACAGATGTCCTTATTATTTCCACTACGGGTGGATGAAAGAGCATCTTCTTGCCAGAGAGAGGCAGGGGAACGGGCAGAAAAGTTTCCAACAATATCTTAAATTTATACAGTTATTCTTGATGGCATCTAAAAAACATTAAAGTATCAGGTTTTATCCAGAGTGTTTCTGGTACTTATGATTCTACAAGCCAAGTGAAAAACCCCATTATATCAATATATAGAAGGTTTTACAACTCTTCAGTATTTCGCAGTTCTAAGCACTGTAAGCACAGATAGGTTTACTTTTCTAAAAGTAAATAAACGAGTTAAAGGTCCTTTTGACCTACATTCTTCTTTGATGAAAATCACCTGCCAAAGCAAACTGGAATAGCAAAGTCCAGCGCTTTGTATAACATAGTGTCAACTTTGAGGAATGCACTATAATGACACTACAATGGCTCCTGTCCCTGGGAATGGCTGTGAGAGGAAAGGGATGTAAAGTGCTTCACCTCAAGGGCTGGTTCTGAGCTCTGAGTTCACACTGAATCACATAGGGGAACTTGAACAAGACAAGTGTCTGGGCTGCAGCCCCAGGAATTCTATCATGCTTTAGTAGATCTAAATAAGGTACAGGCATCAGGAGTTTTTAATAGGCCCCTTTTTGATTCTAATATGCAAACAACTTGAGATTTTTAAAAAATATTTGTTTCTCCAGTTCTACCTTGTTTATTTTGAGGACCTTGACTAATTCAGCTACAGATTTTATGCCAATAGCAAATCTTAATTCAGACATGAAAGAAAGAATCTATCAAATACTGAGAAGTGGCTACCATCCCCTTAGTTGGGGCAAATAGCAATGAAAAATTTTGGCTCTGCTATTGAGAGATGCTAGGACTTGTACAATCTGTTATAAAACAAGGGTACAAAGGCCCACCATATCATAGTCACTATCAACTTTTCACCATGAACAATGCTAGTGACACTGACTGTCCAAGCAGCTGAGCCAAGTATCTCCTTTTTGTCTTCTACAGGCATTTCCATAAAAGGGAGGTTCCATGTTCCCTGTCCCACTTAACAGTGGGCAGAGCTGAGGAGCCAGGTGAAGCTATATAACATGAAAGGCAGGTGGGCTCAAGGGAGACACATGAAGAAGAAGGGTGCTTGTATCTCAGCTTTGGACATGCACTGGGGACTTGGGATCATGAAAGAGACACGTGGAGGAGAGACATGCAGAGACACAAAGAGACACGTGGGCAAGAGACATGTGGGGAGACTGACAATGGCAGTTGTTACTTTGATTTTATTCCTTTCATCCCAGACTTGCCTGGTCCCTTTGCCACTCCCGCCAGAAGATGACTCAGATTTCTGGGAGACTTTCAGGTCTCAACACCCCACTTCAGGCCAACCCTGTTTGGGTAGGCGTTTACCCACAAGTGGTAGGTAACTTTGTGTTTTATTGGGAAACTTACCCTTTCTTCTCTTCTCTCACACATAGATGTTCATGTTAGACATTTAGGGTCAGGAGGGCACTGCCCTAAAGCAAATTAAGTGGCCAACTACACGCAGGACTCCAGGAAACACTTGCCAGAACCTATAAAGCCTGGGGAGAGATAAGAAACAAACAAAGGTGAGAGGGGCAGCCTCCCCCACCCCAAACCTACTGGCAGACTGATAAAGCCTATGAAAGCAAAAAAGCACCCAGAGAGAGAGAGAATCCCTGGAAATTGGCTGTTTCTGGATGACATGACTATTCCCCTAGACAGATCAACTAATTCCCTACAAAACACCACATATTCTCCTGCCATCCCAAGAGAAGGGGGGAACTGGTTGATACCATGGCAACCCTAAATGCTCTCTCTTTCACCCCAGCCTGTAGCAGGGGGACTGATCAAACAACACCCTGGGAGAATAGAAGGGGGAGTGACTTAGAAACTGCTGGCTGGACGCATAAACCAACACCCTGGGAGCACCTATGCAGTAAATCCAGGAAGGATGGGATAAGCAAACTTCTGAACCATGTAAAGCCAGGAACCATTCACAATTCCTTTGTAGTTGTTCTTCTCAAGACACTGTCTGCTAGGACCTCTTTCCTAGTGTAATTTTATTCTGTCTCTAAATAAATTTTGCTTTTGCTACAGCTTAAGACACCGCATTGAATTCTTCTCATGCCATAGTCAAGGACTAAGAAGCACCAAAATCCAGGAATATCCAGGAACTCCAACACCCAACACTAGCCAAATAACCAGACCCCTTTAGAGCATATAAGTTTGGGTGTCAGGGGTCCTTCTTGGTCAGTGCTTCCATTCTTAAGAACATCATTTAGGCCAGTACTTTCTTAAGGGAAAAGACATCTCATAACTTCATTATGAGGCAAGGGATTCATACTGGTTACTTGAGCCACCCAAATAGAACACCGACAATTGTTATTTATTTTACCTATTAGTGGGTACATCTCAATGGACTGGATAAACGAACATGTTAGGCACACTTATATCTCATAAAAAATACCAGTGTATCAAATGCTATATTCTCATTGATGAACACTGTAATTTCAGAGATGTTTGTTTTGACCCAGTATTTTATAATGAAAAGAAACCAGATGCTTGTCCAAATCTATTACTCACCAGTTGTATGGTAGCAGGGAAATTAAATAAGTGACATAAATAGCAATGGTGGTGATCAGCTACTGAGCATTGCCTAAGAGGAGATATGTGCTAAGGACTTTAAGCATTTTATCTCCTTTAACTTTACTCAAAAAAACTATAAACTAAGTATTATTACCCCATGTTTTAAGATGAGATTTGGAGATATTAGGTGTATTGATTGTCCAAAGCCACCCAGCTCCTAGTGAGCAGAACCAAGATTGAAACCCCTGTCATCCTGACTCCCAAACCAGTGCTCTTTTTTTTTTTTTAACTATTTAATTTGTATTGCTTTATTCCAACACAAAAACTATGGGTTATTGCTGAGTGATCTTCAGCGGACCTAACACTATTTTAAATGTCACTGGGAGATAATTTATCTGACCCAAAATAGTATTTACTAAATGGTTAGTGCTACATAAATAACAGAAGTGTTTAGGTATTTCACATGTTTATTTCCACAAATGTTTGACAAATGTCTGATCTAAACAAGGGGTTGGGTGATAGAAATAAAAAATGGATGATATGATCCTCACACCTCAAGGAACATTCATTTGTAGGGGAAATAACTTCAGGAAATTGTATATTGTATGCTGTAAAGAGTGCAATGTCTTGTAAAGCATAAAAACTGTTTTGTAGTGAGTAGTGTATCTTGCCTTAACCAAGTCCGTAATTTTGCATTTTCCTGTATCAGGTATTCTGGTCAATGGTTCTAACAAAATTTTCTTGAATAAACATAACTCGCCCAATGATATTTGAATCATGCATTTCATTATGCTACTCAGTTTCCCATTTGACTCACACATTTGGGGATTTTTTTTCTTTCTGAAGGGTGTTGGCAGGGTAAGTTCCTTGTGTCAGCAGCAATGGTGCCGGCTTTTTTGACAAGAGTTGGAAGGTACCCAAATTCTTACCAGCAGACTTAATGCTTTGGATTAAGGCTTTGATAAAATATCAATGTGATCTCTTAAGTGTCATAAATCAAATAATCTACCAATGTCATTTGATCACATACTTGTAGGACTGTTGATCTAAAAGTCAAGAGTCCTAAAGGAATTAAACAAAAATAAGATAGGGAAGTTTCTAGAAGGTGTGAAGGAATCTAGCAAAGTTCAGAACTGGGATATAACTACAGATAGCAGAATATAGAGCCAACCAAAATTTATTTTGATCATGGGATGCAGGTCACATTTCACAATAGACAATTTTAAAGAGCATATAAAAGAAGATGGGACACACAAGACACACTTCCTGTCTTATTTTGGGTCCTTCCAAAATCAGAACCTGAGATCAAATCTTGAGCACAAGCAGTTGGTTTGAATTTGAGGCCAGGAAGTAATAGTGAGGTAGTAAAAACAATGAGACAGGGACAGCATAGTAAATAAGAGTGTGCTAGTGAACCAGTTACTGCTCAAAGCAACTGGAGTACAATGCCTCTGGGGCTCTCTGAGAAGCAGAGGGAATGTACCGCAAGATTATCCCCCAAAAGAACAGGGAGAATGGAGAATTTATCTACCCAAGTCCTATTGTCTAATGGTTGCCATAAAGAATGAACTCTAGATTTCATTCCTAACTGGGCTTTGGAAAAACTCCAATAATGTAATGCTGAAAGATCTGCTGGTTATGCTTGATATAGAATACAGTGCATGAAGTTTTCTGCCATCCCTGCACTGTAATGATGCAGCCGACGTGATGGTATTGCCAAGCATGGATGGACATGTTATCTGATGCCACAGAAGCCAAGAAACCATGCCACCAGCTTTTGAAGAAAGAATGAGTTTAATGCAAGGTCATCTAGCAGGGGAATAGAGGCATAGGTTTCAGCATGTATTTATGGGGTGGAAAACAAATAACAGAAAATGCAAGTTATTAGAGTATTTTTGTCTTTTTTTCCCCTAAATCATTGTGTAATGTCAATTTGAGTCCGGAGCTGCAATAAACTGAGCACCCCTTGTGTCTGAGCACTGTCCATTTTTCCATAAGTCAGGCATCTTAGTTCTGTCTTCCATGGCTATTTTCAGTGGGCAGTTAGAGGTCACCTTGAGGACAGCAAGCATTTTCTAGACCTGCCCACTGAAACACAGCTTGTCAACTTATGAAAAAAATCAGGTCTTTTTCCTTGTTTAAAATAGGTGGGGGTATTTTTGTCTCTTTGTTATCAGTCTGTCCTAGTCTTCTTGCAAGATAAGCAGAAATAGGAAATGACCATCATTACCAGCACAGTTTCAGTGGGTTAAAGCTTTGTAAGAGCATGCCAGACATGCCCACTTGACAGTTTTATTAAGGAATAAGCCTGTGTTTTCTCATCTCTATTTTTAATTCATACTAACAACCAAAAATATCATAGTTTTAGTAGATCCCGTGAAAAATACAGATTTGTGGTCTCTCTATTCCTTTTCCCCTTACTATGAAGATTAAATAGAACATTCAATTCTAAAAGTCTCTCATTAAAAGGCCACTCATTTACAGTTAAGACTTCCAACAGAAGACAATTTCCTTTTGAACAGTTTAGATGATGCAAACGGTTTCTCTTTTAACCACTATTCTCTTATGCTGCAAATATCAATGATTGAGAACATATTCTTTCTGTCCAATGATGCCTAAGACTCAATTCACCAAGAGTTTCCACTAGTGGAAAGTAAAGACAAGGTTTATGCACCCACACTCTAGCCCTACCTTAGTAATCATGTTAAGATAATTGCCTTTGAAAACTTATCTCTGACTCAATAGAACACGATGGTCTGCACTTGCTGCCATTTGGGGGCAAAGTCAGTGCTATCTCATAAAACATTGCTGCTGTTTTCAGCAGTTAGTTTTCATTTTGAATTCCACTGATAATATATGTGTGTGTAATGTCTTATTCCTGCCTGAAGATGTTTAGAAAAGGTGGGGTTGGGATTACAGGAATTGAAAAGGATAAAATATATTTGTACAAAAAGAATGCAGTTAAATTGTATCAATATTCCTGTGATAAACTCATAAACCCCTAGCTCAGTGTGGTCAAGTTTTACATGCCTGAGCTGACATGCCAATCTGCCAACAGTCATATGGTTCTCATATGGCGACACTCCACAGATGCCAGCAGAATGTGAGAAGTTTCTGGCTCATTTCCTTTGATTTTCTTGAGTGCCATGTTGCCCGTACACATGCATGCTCACGTGTGTGCACACACAAGCACTGGCACACACGCACACATTTATCATATTATAACAGCACTACTATCATCCATTCAATCCAAGTAGGACCATTAAAATGACCTTATCCCTTCCTCTGAAGAGATTCACAGTTCATCAGTTAACATTTAACACTGAGGTTTTTATTTTCAAAACTTCAAAGTAAATAAGAATTTTCCTGTGGATCTATATACATTCTTTTGAGCAAAAATATTTTCTAAATGTTTTAGATTAGGACTAGCTTTTTACCCTTACCAGTATTTAAAAAAAGAACCAAAACTGGTTTCCCTACAATGGACTTTGTAGCCAGTGTTTTATATAGAAAACTAATATGTCTGTGTTATCTATGTATGATTGAACGTGTGCAACCACAAAAAATGAAACAATTTTGTTCTCATTTCAAAACTGATGTGTGCCACTGTTTATAGAATCTATTGCTTTAGCTATTGTGTAATATCATTACATAATTTCACATAATAAAAATTAATTTTTTAAATGTTTAAAAATTTATTAAATGTGTTTTCTCACTTCATCTATTGAATGATTGAGTCTACACCATGCATATTTCAACAGTGCACTCTTTTAAATCAGCTCAATTTATATAAAGATTCTTCGCTATTACTTTGCAAGTGGTACTAAGCAAAGTAAACAGAAAACAAAATCAAAGTGACACATGCAAATGGTTGTGACAAATGCAACTGGATACACAAATGAACCATGCTTCAAGCCAAACTTTATCCTCATCTCCCAGCTTTGAGCAAGAAAGGCATGTCTGTTTCAACTCTGTATTTCCTTTATTCAAATCTTAATGGCACATAAATATTTGTCATTTAATGCATACAGTATTTACAAATATAAATACAATATGGTCTACCTTTATCTTCTAGACCCTTATATGGAGTGAGCTCTTTAGGCATACTGTATATAAAATGGATGGCAGATGGCAATTGGATAAAACTAATATACTGTCTGGCTCACAAATGAAGAAAAGTATCTAATGAGTACTATCTTCCATACCCTCACTAAGGATGTTGCCATTACAGAAGATATGATTTCAATAAATATAATGAATTATTTTCATTATAAACACATCATTGCCAATTTTTTTCACAAAGCAATATTTGCATAAATATATCCTAAAGCAAAGAGAAATACATTCAAATGTAAGTTGAATTCTTTCTGAAGTCTGTACCACAATAATCTGTAAGGAAAACTTTTCCCTTTAATGTTCAAATAAATGAACATCCACAAATTAGATTAAAATGTTTAAAATCTTAAAAAAAACTAACCCCTTTCTGAGTCTTTTGGTATTGGTCACAATTTTGACAAACTATCAGGCTCTCTCTAATTTCTGAATAACCTAAATTAAAATAGAGCTGTAAAAAATATCACATCGAGTATTATGTCATGAAAATTCTTAACCTTAGAAAGAGTTTCAATGTGTTTCCATTTCCTTATTATTTCTGAGTAAGATCAAGAAGGGTAACACAAATTTACTTTATTCCTGCACTCATTGCTCTATATATCAAATTAACAGTTTCTAAACAATGTCTTTTGAGATGTATTCTCTTTGGGCTAGATAAAGTGGAGATAAGAAAATTTAAAAAAAAATTCTGCAATAAGTTAAATTTACTCAAGAAATAATAAACCAGACAATTGTTAGGTGTTGAAATATAAAGATGAGTAAGAAGCAAAAATCTTGTTCTGAAGGAATTCACACTTACCCACTCACTTTTGAAATTGCTCATGGACCATGCCAGGAAAAAGATTAGAGTGCAGGAGGAGTACCAAACAAAGGAGAACTCTGTGCTGCCTACAAATTAAAACCCATTCTTTACTAGAAGAATCTGCACTACATACAAAGCTTTTAGAACATCCTTGATTATACTTTTACTTATGCACTCTCATTTGGTAAATATTTTATCTTAGGTAAAATTTCATAAATTCATTCTTATATCAGAATATTTTAAATTTTATATAAAGTCCAGACTGAGATTAAAGCTCTTTCAGCACATTCTTTCTTCAAGGATAGAGTAGTGCAAGTCCTATATACAAAATTTTCATGGGATTAGCAATAAATTCTTGGAGGACAAACTGATTTCAGGCATGAGAAACACTTTACTTTCATACAATTAATAAATTCATGCCCAAACATTCTTACTCAACAAAACATATTTCTGAAGGAAATCTACTATAAAAGAAATTGTCAGCCTGGACTTAATTAGATAGAGTACTGTCATTTCCTGGAAAAATTCAACAGTATTTTTTGGTTTATTTGTGGAGATTGTTTGGTTTTGTTTCATCTAAATGAATGAGGTTTTATTGTAATTTAAGATTAACATCTTTCTCCTATTCACATTAAATGGTCAATTAAAGAGAACTTTCCACTATTTCTTAAGGTAAATAGTCTGGGGTAAGGAGTACTTGGTACCATGCAGGAAGCTGGTCATGGGTTTTTGACTCCCAATTCTGTCATTTATGATTGGGTAGCCTGCAGCAAGTCATTTAATATGTTTAAACCTGATTTTCTCATCCATAAAATAAATTGATAGCAATTCTTATTAAGTAAATTTGTTTTGAAGATCAAATGAAAGCATGCAAGTAAGGTCCTAGAACAGTGCCTGCAAATGGTAGCCACATAACTAGGGGGAATAGCTCATAGGTGAGCATTTGACAGCATATAACAGACACTAGGAATTATGATTAAATTTTATTCAGTCTCAGGTGAATCAGGTTATATATATATATATATATATATATATATATATATATATAAAACATATCCTCTGGGAAAAAAAATAATGAGCTATGATACAAGTCCTAGAAAAGTAAATGGGGTAACAATAAAAAAAAAGTAAACCACTATTTCAACCAAGTTCTATATGTCATCATTAAAATTTTTTTGTACATATAGAGCTCTGATTTTCAACTTTATCAAATAATATTGATTACCTTGTATGAAACAGAAAATAACAACCTCTCCAATCAGCAATAGATAATTGTATTTAACAATTTTATCAAATTTTTACATTATTTTCATGAGCAGATAGATTTTTATAAAATTGCTTGTTGTATGGAGCTCACTTTTTAAACAAGTAGATTTTCTTAAGAGGTATTATATTATTAAATAATCTGAAAGTCTGAGTTTCAGTGTTCCCTTTGAATTCTACTTGGTAAGAGCCCAGAAGCATTTTGAGCACTGGAGAATTTTGAACACATTTCTGTGATGAATACTTGTCTAATGATTTTAAAACTAGCCTATTGGAATTACTGTAACTTAGATGCATGTCATATATATTGGATCTATATAAAACATAGATGGATTTTGTTTTTCTCACACAATCTGAACACAACCAACCTCTACAAAGAGAATTTTACCTTTTTACATTCACAGGTATCATTCTATTTCAACAATCTTAATTTACAATTTCTAGGTGATTGGGCTTATATTCTATTTTATGGTTTTTCATCATTTTTTTACTATGAATATTTTTTCCTTTTTAGTAATTAGGAAAAGAACACTGACTGCTTTAAATTATATTAGTGAACAACATTATTTTAATATTTGAACATACGTTGCTCTCATTTTCAATATCCAATAATAAAATATGATTGACTGTCCCCTATATAACAGAAAACTATTGTAGTGTTCCTTTCTTCCATATCTTTTCTTCATGATTCTTGACATGTTTGGCATACTGAAATTTAAGACTCAGGTATTATTGCCAAATTGTTCTTTATAATATGTATCTTTTCCTCAAGATCTATTTATAGTAACTATATTCTACTTTCGAAACATATTTATGACATTTTTGGACTAATTAATATTTAAATGTTTTCAGTGCTATCAACCATGCCTTTCCTGCCATGATTTCCCCAAGTGTGATTTATATTTTGGTTGTAGGATTATATCTTAAAATAATATAGGTGGTATTTCTGATATTAGTCTTTAGCAGCTAAGCTTGTACTTTAAGTATCATTACACATAATGACAATGTGCTGAATATGGAATTCTTAGTTAACGTGTACTTTATCTGAAACATAAAGATACTGCTCTTTACATGTCATCTTCTAGTTTTCTGATATTGCAAAAAAGAATTTCTATGGTCATGGCAATTATTTTTTGGCAGGCATCATTTGTGTGTGTGTGTGTTAGAAATTAAAATTCTTTGTCCTTAAAAAACTGGAGAGTATGCCTGAATATAACTAGGTACTGGGATTTTATACAGTATACAGTCAGCCCTGTAATCTGCAGGGTATTACCAATTCTCAAGTGTGTTTGTGTGCCTGATGCACAGAGGAACCAAAGACCTTTTTTATTAATTTTTAAAATTCATTTATTTATATATATTTTACATCATTGTTCATTTTTAAACAATGTTTGCCTTTTTTTCCTCAGTTGTGTCCCCATAGAATTTCTTCCACCAATGCACCCGTGCACCATCACCACAGTCCCCCATGCTCCTCCCTCCCTCCCTCTGATCCCTCTCCCTCCTCCTCCCCTGCAAGATGTCTTTGGTTTATAATTGTCTGATTGTTTTTGTTTTGTTTTGTATTGTTATACTTGAGTGAGACAGGAGAAAAAGTTTATTGTTGCAGTGTCTCTAACTCTGTATATGGGAATCTAAGGATTTTTTATAAGGAGGGCTATGTACCAGGTTCTGGGAAAGAAATGTTAGTTACTTACGGAAAGTGCACAAATTAGCAAAAAGGGTTCAGGAAGCAGACATCTTAGTGTCAAGGAGGGCCATTTGTCTCAAGTGTTCCCTCTAGTTCCCTCTAGTTAGTTTCTGAAAAACAAGTTTCTTCATCATTGCCTTAGGCTCTGGAAACAAAAAATTAAAGATCTTCATATATAGCTTGCAGAAGTAAATATATTTGCCTAGTACTTTAATTCTTGTGCTGCTATATCATTAAGACATTTGTTAATTTCAGGAGAGTTTCCTCTATTATATATGTTGAATAATTTGTTGATTTCTAATCATTGGTTCTCCATTTTAAGTATCTTCTTAATTTTCATCTCTCTCTTTTCCTTCTCTATTCTAGAAGACATACACTGAATTTCAGCTTTGATAAAATATTAGAGAAAATCAATTTTGCTCTTCACTTCTTCAACTGTGATTTTTTTTATGCTATTTTCCGTTCACATTCGATAGTATTTCCTTACAAGCATCTTTTCAATATCATCATTCAACTCCTTATTTATTTCAGTTTATTCTAGTCAGTCTTCATTTTCATATTAGTTGGTTGTCCTATCATCTTATCTTTCATTTCTCATTTTAAAAGGGTTGTTTAAATTTTGTTCATCACACAAAGTAGGTACACTTTAAATGTTAGACATTATTCATTGTGGATCTGTTTGAAAATTATGCTGCTTTGGTTATTAGGTGCTGTGTTTTCTTCTTCTGTGATACTGAATCTTTTTGCAGACTCATTTTTTCCTTGTATGAACATGTGTGCACACACATATTCTAGCAGATTATTGGTCAGTTTTGAATGATGGGCATATAATGAGCATTCTATTTTGGCCTGATATTATGTAGAAGGATTGGTCTCTATACTCATTCTTGGAGTGCTATTGAAATTCTCTCAGATCTCTAGCTGGAAAGCAGTTGAAGTAGATTACCACTATCAATGCAGTGATCTAGCAATTTGAATTGAGAGAGGAAAGAGCCATTAATATATACCTTTCAGGGAAGTTTTCACTTTTTGCGTTTTCTATGTTTAGTATAGCAGCTGCACCAGATGTATTGATCAGCTAAGATATTTTCTCATTGGCTGGAGTAGGCTTTATCAAATACACAGTTTGGCTGCTACATTCTTATTGCTTTTCTACTGCTCCTCACTGCCACTCCTAAGAAAAACTTCACTCACTTTCTGCTGGACAGAGTTGGATATAGCTTGATATTCCCTTAAAGAACTGTTTTTGATATTGGGCAAGTTATTTAACCTCTCTGTGTTCAAATAATATTAACTATTACAATAGTAAAAAGTATAGTAGTAAATAATAGTAATTCAGTTGTTGTAAGGATTACATGGTTAAATGCATATGAAGCTCTGAGAACCAGGCCTGACACATAGCATACAATCAATAAGGATTTAATAAGTGGAGACCCTATGGATTTAATGAGTGGGGGTACCAGCTATAACAAATCACCCAAACCTCCTGCAGAAGGCTGAATGGGAATCCAGGACTGTCATCCCCACCACCCCAGAATGTCAGTGAAGATGATGTGTGGAGCCTGGCTTTGGTCCCATTCAGCAATAATGGGGTATCTTCCATATATCCCGTGGGATGGAGACAGAAGAGGCATAGAGGAGAATCGGGACTTTACCCCTACCCAGTAATGAGGCTGCTCTCTCTCCATGGTGTTTGTAGTGGTGATGGAGGAACAACGAGGCACTGTTACTCTTCCTGGCCAAGGGGTTATCAATGAAGACTTAGGCCCATAACTCACATTCAACCCAGTAGGAAGGAAAAGCCTATAACCTTGAGTTATAGGAGTATATGTGTAGAATCTCAGCTTCTAACCCCACCTGGTGATCATGAGGTAGCAACCAATTTCCCTGCCAAAGTAGTGATGGAAGAAGCAAGTTGAAATAGATAAAGACCTCCATAATATAATATCTTGCATGTCTACATTTCAATTGAACATCCTTGGTTATTCCATGAACCAGGAATTTAAAAAGACAATTTATGTTAATCAAAATACCAGACACGTTAGAATTATCAGGCAAAAATTTATAAAGCATCCATGATCAAAATACTTCATCAGGCAATTATGAATATACTTAATACAAATGAAAATACACTTAATACAAGTCTCAGCTAAGAACTAGAAAAGTTCAGCAAAGATATAGTAGATATATAAATGAGCTAATGAAAATGTTGGAACCACAAAATACAATAGGTAAAATAAAAATCTCAGTGGATGGACACAACTGTAGTATGGTGGGAATGGGGGTATTAATAGAATGGAATATAGAACAATAGAAATTATACAATCTGAATAGATGAATATACTAGAAAAACTAGCTATAACCATGATCTAACATTCTAGTCACTGAAATTCTGGAAAAAGAAGAAAATGGATATGCCAAAAATAATATATGTCAAAGTTTTAATGAGCTAAACTTATCAAAATTTTACAAAAATATAAAACTACAGATTCAAGAATCTGAGAAAACTCCAAAATACCTCATAGTCAAATAACCTTTCAATAAATGTGCTGGAGCAAATGAATAGACATATGGATTTCTTTTTTAAAGAACCCCAGTAAAAGTCTCACAACTTATACAAAAACTAATTCACAATGGATCACAAAATTTACTGTAAACAATGTCATAAATCTTTTAGAAAAAAATATTCAAGAAAATATTTGAGATTTACAACTAGAAAAAAAGATTATAGCCAAACACCAAAACAACAAACACCAAACACCAAAGCACAATCCATAAATGAAAAAATGATAAACTAAACTTTATTAAGGTAAAAACTTGTGTTCTATGAAGGATCCTTTCAAGAGGAATAAATGATAAGTAATGTATGGAAGAAAATATTTGCAAAACACTTATCCCCAAAAGACTAGTATTCTAGAATATATAAATAATGATACAATTAACACAGATGTATAAGTTTCTTTTTTAATTAGTGTTTTTGTGTCCTTTGGGTAGATTTCGAGGAGTGGAATTGCTAGATCTTATTGTAGATCCATTTTTAGTGTTCTGAAGAACCTCCACACAGCTTTCCATAGTGACTGGACCAGTTTACATTCCTACCAGCAGTGTAAGAGTGTTCCTTTCTCTCCATATCCTCTCCAGAATTTGTTGTTTCTATTTTTTTTTAATGTGGGCCATTCTCACTGGAGTGAGGTGCTATCTCATTGTGGTTTTTATTTGCATTTCCCTGATAATTAGTGATATTAAACATTTTTTCATATGCTTGTTGGCCAATAGCAAAAGAGGGGGATGGAGTGTGGTTAAAACAGGGGAGGGAATAACACCAGGGAATATGGTGATGGTTCATTGGTGATAGGGTGGCAGGAAAACTATGGGGACTACAATGATGTATGAAAATTTTTTAAAAAATTTAAATATAGGGTATATAAAGAATTCTCAAAATTTTCTTCATGAGCATTGAATTGTTTTTGCATCTTTGTCAAAATTTGGTTGGGTACTGGGCCTCCCCTGGTGGCACAGGGGTTGAGCGCTGGGCTATGAAGGTGCCCACAGCCTCTGCAGCGCCGGTTTGATCCCCGGCCACCGCGAGGGTCCCACATGGTGCGACAAACCTCTCCTGCCATGCCCGCTGCTCCCCTCAGCAGTATATTTCTTCTTCTGCCTGTTCTGTTCCCCGCTCTGGCTCTGGTGAATCCTCTCACCCTCCCGCACTTCTGACTGTACCCAGTGCTTGTATAAATAAATAAATAAATCTTTTTAAAAAATTGGTTGGGTACATTTGTTTGGGTCTACTTTCGGGTTTTTTATTATTTTCCCATTAATCTATGTCTATCCCTTCACCAATAAACAGACTTAACACTATAGCTGTATAATAAGTCTTCAAGTCAGGAAGACTGATTCTTCTCAGTTTATTCTTCTCTTTAAAAAAAAAAAATGTTTTAAACCCTATCAATCTCTCTTCCCTCATGTATTGAGATGTTAAGAATGAGATTCTTAAGTCTAGGAGGTATATTTGAAATGCCAATAGAATAAAAACAAAAATAATTTTAAAAATCCAGTTAATGTAAAAGAAGACACAAAAAGGAGCAGAAGAAAGATGACAAAGGAAAATAATATTGTGAGATACACATCAAATTGCCTTTAGTTGCAGCAAATGTGATAGAGCTACAATTTTAAAACTCTTAAAACTTGTGAAATGGTTGGGGAAGTAGGAAGATAAGCCAAATTGTCTGATAACCATGAAGAAAGTTTTTATTCTGTGTAAAGCAGTTAAAGCAACTTTTACATTCTCAAAGGAAATCAGGTTAAGAAGAAAACTAAATAGGAAACAATTAGTTAAGGGCTACTAGATCGGTAAATTGGAATGTCTTAAATAATATATATATGGAATAATATATACAATAAGGAATATATATGCAGATATACATATATTCCTTAAAGGTTGATTTGCAAAAGCTTCTTTGCTGACTTCAGTTGGAATTGATTGCTTGAACAACTTTAATATTTGTTTTGAGGACTATATATTCCATGGTTATAGAATTATTAGTCTTTCCTAAATTTGCTTCCCTTTGTCTTCATTCAGGCATAACTACGTAAGAAATTATCAGTGACTGTTCAAGTCTTCACCACATGTAAACATTTTTTTTAAATGAACAGCTTTTTAGCTTGTGAGTCAGTCAGTGTGATTTCATTTTACTTCTGCTTATATCATTTGTAGAAACATCTCTCAGGACAGTGACTGCCCAGCAGCATTTAGCATTCTATGCAATAGACATTGAACAATAGTGAGACAAATAAGTTTTATATTTAAATAAGAGTGGGAGAGAGATAAGTCCCAACAATTTCCTATGTCTATGTGAAATAACCAGATTGTCTTTTCTTTTACTTAGCTATAAATTGTTTTGTTCTCATGCATAATGTTAATTCAGGTAACAGTGGTATACAATCCTGCTTAGTGAACAAAGTGTATATGTATTTTATTTCTAAGATTGCAGTTACTATCATTAAATGTCTTTCCCAAAGAGGATGGTTGGAGAGAGAGGTGGGTTCTTTTATCCCTTTGCCCACTCTGTTGAGAGTTTTTTGGTCACATCTCTGTCAGTACTGGAGTTAAATCATTCCAGAATAATGAAACACTCATAACTAAAAAAAAAAAAAAAAAAAAAAAAAAGAAATTGGAAGTTCACTAACTTCAAACTGTACTCCAAAGTGACAGCAATTAAAATAGCATGGTATTTGGAATAAAAACATGGAATACAGATCAGTGGAATAGAATTGAAAGCTCAGAAATAAAACCACACATATACAAACAACTATCATATGACAAAGGAGCAATAGTAAACAATGAAGCAAGAAAGGTGTATTTGATACTGGGAAAACTGGACAGTCAATATGCAAAAGAATGAGGGCCTCCCTGGTGGCGCAGTGGGTTGAGCACAGCGCTGTGAAGCTGTCCTCAGCCTCTGCAGTGCGAGTTCAATCCCAGCCAGCCGGCGAGAATTTCACATGGCATGGCAGACCAGTCCTGTCTCGCCCGCTGCTCCCCTCAGCAGTGTATTTCAATCAGTCTGCCTGTTCTGCTCCCCACTCTGTCTCTGGTGAATCCTGTCACCCTCCTGCATCTCTGGTCTGTACCCCAGCTCTTGTATAAAAATAAATAATTTAAAAAATGTGCAAAAGAATGAAATTATATCACTAACACCATATATAAAAATTAATTCAAAATGGACTGAAGACATGGATATAAGATCTGAAATCATAAAATACACAGGCAAAAACACAGGGGAAACATTTCTTGACTTTAGCCTTGGAGATGTGTTTGAGGATTCTACTCCAATAGCAAGGGAAATAAAAGGAAAATCCAATGGGACTTTATCAAACTAAAAATTTCTGCACAAACATATACATCAAAATGAAAAGACAACCTACTTAAATTGGGTATATATTTGTACATCATACATACAACAAGGGGTTAATATCCAAAATATATATATAAAAAACTCATAAAACACAACAAGAAACCAATATAACTAGCTGGTAGCCACATTTAAAAAAAAGATGTTTATCATCTCTTATTATTAGGGAAATGCAACTCCAAATAATATGAGTTATCTCATACCTGTGAGAATGGCTGTTGTCCAAAGGCAAGAAACAATAGTGTTGGAGACACTGTGGGGAGAAGGAAACCCTTGAACACTATTAGTAAGAATGTAAATTGGTGCAGTCATTATGGGAATACAGTACAGACAGTCCTCACAAAATTAAAAATAGAAATTCCATACAATCAGTTATCCCACTTCTGGGCATTTAACTGAATAATACAAAACCACTAATTTGAAGAAATATATGCATTCCCTCCCACCCCCATGTTTATTGCAACATTGTTTACAATAACAAAAAGCTGGAGACAACCTAAGTGCCCATGAGCTGACAAATGAATAAAGAAGGTGATATATACATACACACACAGAGGAATACTACTCAGCTATTTAAAAAAAAGAGTGAAACCCTGCCATTTGTAGCAAGGATATGCGTACAGGGTACTATGTTTAGTGAAATAGCCAAAGGAGAAGACAAGCACTGCATGCTTTCACTTTTATATGGTATGCAGAACAAACAAACATATTATAAATAAAACTTTTAGACTACAAGGCCAATTAGTAGTTATTAGAAGGGAAAGGGGAAGGTAGGTGAGTAAATCAGGTTAAAAGGGACAATTGCAAGGTGAAGGATAGATCTGGATTTTTAATGGTGAATTTAATGTAGTATATATATGTAATGGTTTTCAATGCCGCATACCTGAAACTTACATAATGTTATAAAGCAATATTACTTCAATAAAAATAAAATAAAAGTGAGAAATTGGACAACTTAAAGATCAAGACTGATACTCTACTTTGCTCTTATTAGAAATGTAAGATCCATCAACAAAGAATATTTTTTTTTACAGTTGCTTTATTTTATTTTATTTTTTTTAATTAATAAATTTTATTTTTATATTCCTCATACATTTGCAATGTATGTCTGTTAAGCCCAAGCACTCTAGATCCTTATTTAGAGCTTTAGTGTCTTTACTTATTTTTTGTCTTGTTGATCTATCCATTGTTGATAGTGGTGTGTTGAAGTCTCCCACTACGTATGTGTTTTCTCTGATGTCTGTTTTCAGAGATGCCAATAGTTGTCTGATATATTTTGGTGCTCCTTCGTTTGGTGAATATATGTTAATGAGTGTTATTTCTTCTTGAAGTATTGTCCCCTTGATCATAATGTAATGACCACTGGGGTCTCTTTTTATCTTTTTAAGTTTGAAATCTGTTTTATCTGATATGAGTATAGCTGTTCCTGCCTTCTTTTTTGGTCCATTTGCTTGTAGAATTGTTTTCCATCCTTTAACTTTGAGTCTATTTTTATCTTTTGCAGCTAAATGTGTTTCCTGGAGAAAGCAAAAGGTTGGGTTTTGTTTCTTAATCCAGGCTGCAACTCTGTGTCTTTTTATTGGAGAGTTTAGTCCATTTACATTTAGAGTTAGTATTGATATGTTAGCATCTGTATTTGCCATTGTGTTTGTCTTTCCTTTGATTTTATTTATTTATTCTTTTAATAACTTTCTTTGGCCTTCTTTTGTTGTTATTCGTCCCTCTGAGGTTCTGGCTTTAGGACTCCTTGTAGTATTTTTTGGAGTGGGGGGTTTAGTCGTAATAAAATTCCGGAGTTTCTGTTTGTCTGGGAAGGTCCATATTCTTTCTTCAAAGAGGAAGGAGAGCTTTGCGGGATAGAGTATTCTTGGTTGGCATCTGTTTTCTTGGAGTCTGTTGACTATGTCCCTCCACTCTCTCCTTGCCCGTAGTGTTTCTTCAGAGAAGTCTGATGTCAGTCTGATTGGTTTCCCTTTGAGTGTTATCTGTTTCTTCCCTCTTGTTAGTTTCATTATTTTTTCCTTGTCTTGGATTCTTGGGAGCTTTACTATTATGTGTCTTGCTGTATTTTTCCTTTCGTCATGGAAGTTTGGTGTTCTTCTTGCTTCTTGTATATGAATTTTCAGCTCCTTCTTCGCGTTTGGGAAGTTCTCTTCAATTATATCCATGAATATTTTGTCTGTTCCTACATCTCTCTCCTCTCCTTCTGGGATTCCTATAACTCTTATATTTCCTTTCCTCATGGAGTCAGATAGTTCCCGAAGTCTTTCTTCGGTCTTTTTCCTTCGTACTTCTCCTTCCTTTTCTGTTTTAGTTCTTTTTATTTCTGTGTCTTCAAGAGTACTTATTCGTTCTTCCATTTCATCTATTCTGCTTTCATTGCTTTTCCCAGAGTTCTTTAGCATCTCCATTAATTCTTTGATCTCCTGCATTTCTTTTACTTCCCTCTTTAGGGACTCAATTTCATTCTTCTGGTCATTAATTATTTTCCCCTTATCATTGTTTTCCTTTATGACTTCTGTCAGTTTTTTAATCACAGCAATTTTAAATTCTCTATCTGGAAGGCTCAGAAGTTCTTCCAAGTTACTGTCGTTGCAATCTGGTAGATGGTTTTCTTTTTGCGGTGTGCTTTTTTGCTGAGGAATTGCTGGGTTGCCTGTGGTTTTTCTACTCCCTACTGCCTATTTTCTAATTTGCCGTATTCCTTGTGACACTGTGTTGCTGGTACTGGCCAGCATCTTGGGCGACCTTCCCAGCTCACCACTGGCTCCTCTGGGGAACTTCTGCTGGGTTCACAAGTCTCCAGCAAAGAAAGGTCCCTGCTCTGTCTCCTCGGTGAGCCTTCTGCTGGGTTCACACAGTCTCCAGCAAGAAAGGTCCCTGCTGCAAAATGCCGGTGCAGGGGACGCGCTCCCCTGCATGCCTGGTCTGCCCCAGCGGTGGGTGCTGCTCTCCTCTGGGCTGGAACTGCAGGCTAGAAGGTGCCCAGCGTGGGCAAGCCTCCCAGCTTAACCTCTGTCTCCTCGGTGAGCCTTCTGCTGGGTTCACACAGTCTCTAGCAAGAAAGGTCCCTCCAACAAAGAATATTAAGGTATTATTTGATATTGGAGTGTCCAAAAATTCATTAGAATGGATTCCTCTCCACTGAGTGTAATGGGGCTGTTGAATTAAGAGAGTTACAACAGCAGAGTATAATACAGGGAGGTTAGCAATATTTCCTAATTAGTTAATCAACTTGTATAAAAATGTTGGATGATTTCCAATAGCAGTAAGAATTTCCTATCTGTGGTTACATTAGATTTAAAGTCTATATAAGTTCTGAAGGTGCTTTCAGTAATTTAGTTGATGCATGTAATTGTTCTCAGACAAGGGGGCTGGGCACTGACTACTGAATTAAGAGACAGGCTTCATACTTGAGGATTCTCTGATGTATGTCATGTTATTGAGACTACAGATGACTTAACTGTTTGTGTTTGAATATAAAGAAAGGTTCATGTGATCCAGAACTTTGTAATATGCCTTGTCTGTAGACACTTTTACCCATACAGATTCTGAATGTTGACTAGTCTTTGGAAATTTCTAGAATCATTTATAGTGAGAGTATATTAAAGTTCATATTACATAGCCTCATATACATGGGAACTTTAGAATATTTTATCTGGAAGAGATCCTACATTTTACATTTGAAGGTATATTCCAAAAGAATACATATTCTTTGATAATTACTTCTAATGTCCATCTAAGATTATGTCATAATATTGAGATTTTAGATAGTCGTTCTTTTTTTATTAGCCAATAGTAAACACTGGTTCCTGCAATGACCCTTTTGCTTATAAGATCTGTAATATAGGTCTCAAAATCTTAGAAAGCTAATTTTAGTTTCAAAAATATTTTATCTAGAGAACCATTAGCTACATTGATTTATAGCTTCTTTATTTTTAAGAATATCTATTGGATACTTCCTAAATTGGCAATTTCATGTTTATTTTTTTTCTTATTAGATTCCCTACTTCAGAGTTAAGGTCATTTTCAAAAAACAGAGGGAAAGGATTCCTTTATTTCAGGATTTAGGTTACTCTACAACACAGCTTGAAAATTTTCCTAAATCTCTTTACCTTTTCTTTTTAAAAATTTAATCTATAATTAAAAGAGAGGCTTAGGGAATTTTGCTATTTTTATTTAAATTTTTACATATCGTGTTCAAGTGTCTTCTTTTCTATTCTGCTTCTCTTAAAATTTTCTTTTTTCCAACTGAGGAGCTAACAATTAATTGACTAGTTAATATGAATCTTTAGTTCAGGATAGTATCTGGCACAGTCCTAAATCTTATAGGAAAATTTGCCTGTTCTTTCAATGTGTAAGAAATGCCTTAACTGTAGACATTAATATTAGAAGAACATTTTTTAAATTGTTTATATTTTTTCTTATTTCAGGTATATTGGCTGATATAATAATTACCTGAAGAAAAGAAGAAAAAAATGTGCTTGAAGTCAGGGAAAACTTTAAAAACTAACGGAGAACCAATAGGGTAATCTCAGGGTAAGACTAGTTTTAGAGATGTGGTATTAGCACTCAGAGCCAGGTTTCACAGTAGTATTTGTTAATAAGTAGAAGAGGAAACTGTGAAACTGAGCAGTCCTTTGGATAGAACTAAAAGAATATAAGCTGAGTCCCTCATCCATTGAGGAACCGAACAAGTAAGGGTGAATCTGCTATAAACTAATCCTTTCAAACTCATCTGAGCTTCTTGCCATCTACCATTCCAAAAACTAGATTAAGATGATCCAGGATCGCCAGTGCCTCCACCATGTGGAATAAACAAATGAAAATTCCCTTTCACGGAAGATAATATCATCTTAGTTATCGAATAAATATGTTTTCAAACACAACATTTCCTCAAAAAATAATCAGGATTATAAGGAGATAACAAAATGAACATGATGTTTTTTATCACATATTAGGGTTTCAGTCTAATATCCAAAAAAAAGGTTTTTAAACAAAGAACTGGAAGCTATGTCAAGTGACTTTGCAGATTGAAAAAATTAATCCCAGGGGGCCTCCCTGATGGTCTAGGAGTTAAGTCTCAGCACTATCACCGTGACAGCCTGAGTTAGATCCCCAGCCAGGGAGCTAACCAACATTTGGCACAGCAGACCTTTCCTGTCTCCCCTTGCTGCTCCCCTTAGCAGTGTGTTTCCATAGATCTGCCTGTTCTGCTCCCCACCCTGCCTCTGGTGAGTCCTCTCATCCACTGCACCTCTAGCCTCGGTCTTCTACTCAAAAAAAAAAAAAAAAAAGGAAAGAGAAGAAAAAAAAAAGCTAAAATTAACAAGTCAATGAATGGAATATTAAGCACAACTTAAGATATATGCCAAAAGAAATGATTCAGGGTGAAATTGTGAGAGCCAAATAAGATGAAAAATATAGAGTAAAAAGTAAGAGACGTAAAGCAGACAGCCACGTGACTGGAGTCCCAGAAAAGGGAGAAATTGCCACAGAAAAATAAAAAATGAAATATTCAGGCTAAGAATTTTCAAAAACTAACAGAAGCCTTAACTTACAGATTAAATGACCCCATCAAATGCAAAGCTAGATAAATACAGAGAAAAATACACCTGAGTACATTATATTAGATCCAAAAGCAACTGGAAAGTATAGCAGTATAAGGGTGGGGGTAGGGTGAGACATACTATTTCCCCCCAAAAAACAAAATTTGCATAGACAATGAACTTCTAAAAGAAACAATATAGGCAGGAGGATAACTTCATGGTAATAAAATAATTGCTTCATAGAATTAAATATCAAGTATGAAATTTGATAATGTATATGACTAAGAAAGAGCTGTATTCAGAAAATAAATGCCTAGAAGTCAGCAAAAATAAATTTAAATATATTTTAAATGGGACAGAGACTTAAGAGATACTTTTT
The DNA here is from genome assembly GCF_014898055.3 of Talpa occidentalis. Lineage (NCBI taxonomy): Eukaryota > Metazoa > Chordata > Mammalia > Eulipotyphla > Talpidae > Talpa > Talpa occidentalis. The sequence continues at coordinate 56,790,842 of NW_026555331.1, read as the reverse complement.
AAAAGTACCAAAAACATAAAATAATGTTAATCATCAATAAAATGCAAATTAAAACTATAATAAGAGATGACTACATTGCCATAGAGCAGAAGACATTGAAAATGACTAGCAATATAATAAAATTGGCTATATTATAAAAGAATTGGATCTTATACTGCTAGGGGAGCAACTGATATCACCATTTTGATGAAGAATGTGACATTGTCAACTATAGTTGAAGATACACCTACCCTATAATCTGGTAGTTCCATCCTAGTTACATAGCCAACAAAAACATATGCATATGTTCACTTAGAGACATGCACAAGGGTATGCACAGTAGAACTAGTTGTAAGAACCACAAGCAGGAAGATAAAGAGCCAAAGCACATAAATAGCTTATGGCATAGTCATACAATGGCATACATTAGAGCAAACACAAAGAATGCACTAAAACTTCATGCAACAATATAGATGAATAGAAAAGTTAGTAGAAGAAGTCCTGCACAAAATAATATAAACAGTATGATTCCATTTATATTAGCTTTAAAATCAGGGAAAACCAATCCACAGTATTTTAAATGCACACATAGGTGTTGCAGGTAAGCAAGGAAATTATTATAATAAAATTGGGGACAGTGACTATATATAGGGCTGAAATTGAACTAGACATCCATACTAATATTAGGGAAATGCTCTATGAAATGAAGATGTATCCATAAAAAGGAAATTTCTTTGGCAGAAATCATAGTTACATTTTCAAAATAACAACCTGAGAAAATACGTATGGTAATTTTAATGAAGAATGGGAACAGCCACAGTATGATTTCAGTTATGCAAAATATATTGGTATATATTAAATGTCTGTGAGAAAAAGATACACAAAAGACACAGTTTAAAGAAAAATATTGGGGGGCCTCCCTGGTGGCACAGCGGGTTTGAACGCAGCACTGTGAAGCTGCCCGCAGCCTCCACGGCACCGGTTCAATTCCTGCCCAGCTGGGGAGGTTCCCACATGGTGCAGCAGACATCTCCTGTCTCGCCTGCTAGCTCCCTTCAGGAGTATATTTCGGTCCTTCTGCCTGTTCTGCTCCCTGCTCTGTCTCTGGTGGATTCTCTCACCCTCCTGCCTCTGGCCTATACCCCAGTGCTTGTATAAATAAATAAATCTTAAAAAAAAAAAAGAAAAAGAAAAATATTGGGAAAAAAACTTCAATGTCTCACTTCCAGATTTAGGATTGTCATAGATCTAATTTTTTACTTTTTTGCTTTATATTTCCTATTTGTTTCCATTTACCCATTTTGTAGATTCATGAAATAAATATTTCATTGGGCCTCCCCGGTGGCGCAGCGGTTGAGCGCTGGGTTGCGAGGCTGCCCGCAGCCTCTGCAGCGCCGGTTCGATCCCCGGCTGCTCCCCGGCCACGGGAGGAGGGTCCCACATGGCGCGCAGACCTCTCCTGCCGCCCGCTGCTCCCCTCAGCAGTGTACTTCAGTCCTTCTGCCTGATCTGCTCCCCGCTCTGGCTCTGGTGAATTCTCTCACCCTCCCGCGCTTCTGACTGTACCCAGTGCTTGTATAAATAAATAAAAATAAATCTAAAAAAAAAAATAAATAAAAAAAAATAAATATTTCATTGATGAAAGGGAAAGCTATTTAATGAATTTCACCATCTTCAGATATCTCTAAGATATTAAAACAGTAACTATAAATACTCATCTGGACTATGGTAAAAGACTGTGGGTGCCTTGTGGTAGGTGTGTTGTGGAAACATATTCTTGAAGAGATAGGAGCCTGTATTTCTGAATCATATGCAGTGTTGTAAACCAATGTTACCTTAATTAAAAATATTTTTTAAATTATTTAAAAATTACAAAAATAAAACAATTTCCAAAGAGAGAATCTATAACTTTCCCTAGTAATTTATCTTAAAGATTAATGCTTTTAATCTTTTGTGAGTTCTAAATTCCTGAAGAGTTTCTTTGCTTGGAACTCCTTATATAGACCCTACATATATGCATCTATACTTACATCATATAATTATATAGGCACTTAGGAATTTTCCTGTTAATAGTAATACATTTCAGTAATAAAGGAAGGTGACAAAATTCCACTTATCATAAGTACTCTTTCTTATTTAAGAAAATACTGTAATTTGTTTCAGATGCATAATTGGTGTATCCTGAAAAGCAAATAGATTGAAGCAGGTGTTTTGTTTATTTAGCCCCATGGGAGGATAAAGCATTTTATTAAGAATGGTACCTTTCTCAGTCTCATGAGTGGAGAGTTCTACAAATTTATATATTCATAGTTTAGAATATAATATCTGATTTTAAAGACAACTGTGCAAAAGTTCAAAATTATTTAAAATTGTTAACTTATTACATAATTGTTATACAATATAAATATATATGGTTTTATTATTTAACTCTGAATAAATATATAAATACACATAAATGCAAATAAATAAGAGTTGCAGTTTCTCAGTGAAAAACTATTAGTAGATAGTTTAATCCTTATCATTTTGTCATTTTCAAGTATTAAGTGCATTCACCTAAATCTAAGAAATCACTTAACATTATACTTATGGCCATGCCAGAATGACATAATATGCTTCTACCACAAAAATATAGGCAAAACACTGCTACCTTTAAAGTAAGGGATCATGTTAGTTAAAATCAGTTACAATCATGAACCTATTCAGAATTCTTAAATATATGTCCAGAAATTGCTTCTACTAAAAAAACTAAGTAGAAAAAATAAAAGCAAATGATTAAAGAAAACTAAAAAAAGAGATATATCTTCCTTTTCCCCAATAATTTTCTATATTTTTCTGCCTTTGAATTGTAACAGATGGTATATTCAACTGTGTCACTTTATTAAAGGAATCTCAATGCATTCCACATTTTTTTAATTGACTAGGGATAAATAATCCCACTTCCAAAATTTTCCAATGAAAATTACAATAACCTATCTTAACCCTTATGTTTTTTGACACAAGTAAAATAAATAATGAAGTAAGATTTTTAAAGAGCTAGCATATAGAAGAGAACTTAGAGCAAATTTATCAGGCAAACCTGCATACCCAACACGGAAGGGTCCAGAGAATACATCCTCACCACTTCCGTGAGAAATAAATTTGTGGATATCCCAGCATCCTTGAAGAACTTCTAATCAGTTTTTTCTGTAGACCAGAAATTATAGTGGGAAATGCTACTCAAAATGGGATCCTTAAATGCAGTGGGGAAAAAAATAGGATCCCTAGAGGCAGGTACAAAGTGGTGACACTTAACCACAAAAGACAGGGCAGGCAGAATAGTCTCACTTGCAGAGACCTGTGGTCTTGGCTAATTGACCTTGGGGTCCCTAGAAAATATAAAGATTGATAGTTTATTAAATTCTTACTTGATCTATATAACCAGAAAAGTTGTAGATCTAGTGAACAGAAGCCTAACTTGAATCACCAAAACAGAGTGTGAAGGCATCCTATCAATTTCCAGACTTATAGCTAGCTTACGAACTCTGAACCCTGAAATAAAAGGGAATCTGGGTCCCCTTGAGGAAGGAGCTTGCTATATTGCCAAATCCATACTGCTTATCTTTATCCTGACCTTCCACAAAGTGAACTATGACCTTTTTTTCTCTTTTTTTTTTTTTTTATAAATTTTATTGTTATATTCCCCATACAATTGCAGCCCCCCCATTCTGACCCCAATCCCTCCCCTCCCGCCCCCGCCCCCCTAAAAGTGTCTCTGGTTCATAGTTTTTTGTTGATTTTGATTTTCACGTTCTTATAGTTACTCATTTTCCTGGTCCCTTATTTAAGTTTTCTAGATTCCTGCTATGAGTGAGACCATCCGGTATTTTTCTTTTTCTTTTTGGCTTATTTCGCTGAGCATGATCCCTTCCAGCGCCATCCATGTTGCTACAAATTGCATGTGTTTATCTTTTTTGAATGCTGAGTAATATTCCATGGTATATATGTACCACATCTTCTTGATCCAGTCATCTATTTTTGGGCATTTGGGTTGTTTCCAAAGCTTAGCTATTGTAAACAGTGCTGCTATAAACATAGGGGTGCAGGTGTTCTTTGGAATTGATGTTTCTGTGTCCTTTGGGTAAATACCTAGGAGTGGAATTGCTGGATCCTGTGGAAGCTCTATGTTTAGTAGGTCCAGAAATCTCCACACAGCTTTCCACAGTGGTTGGACCAGTTTGCACTCCCACCAACAGTGCAGAAGAGTTCCTTTTTCTCCACACCCTCGCCAACATTTGTTGTTGCTAGTTTTTTTAATATGTGCCATTCTCACTGGTGTAAGATGGTATCTCATGGTAGTTTTGATTTGCATTTCCCTGATTGCAAGTGATGTTGAACATTTTTTTCATATGCCTGTTGGCCATTTGCATTTCCTCTTCAGAGAAGTTTCTTTTTAGCTCTTCTGCCCATTTTTTGACTGGATTATTTTCTTTGTTGTTGTTGAGTCTCATCAGCTCTTTGCTGATTTTTGTGATCAGTCCTTTATCATTAGTGTTGGGTGCAAAAATGTTCTCCCAGTTGGTGGGGTTTCTCTTTGTTTTTGTTATTGTCTCTTTTGCTGTGCAAAAGCTCTTTAATTTGATGTAGTCCCAGCTGTTGATCTTTGCCTTCACTATCACTGCTTTGGGTGATGTGTCTGTAAAGATGTCTTTGATGTGCAAATCCCGTAGTGTTTCGCCTATATTTCCTTCTATATATTTTATGGTTTCAGGTCTTATGTCTAGTTCTTTAATCCATTTTGAGTTGATTTTTGTGTATGGTGTGAGGTAGTGGTCAAGCTTCATTCTTTTGCATGTAGCGACCCAGTTTTCCCAGCACCATTTATTGAACAAACTTTCTTTGCTCCAATGCATATTCTTTGCTCCTTTGTCAAAGATTAGTTGACCATAAATCTGTGGGTTTATTTCTGGATTTTCTATTCGATTCCATTGGTCTGTATGTCTGTTCTTGTTCCAATACCATGCAGTTTTGATGATTATGGCTTTGTAGTATAGTTTGAAGTCTGGGAGTGTGATGCCTCCATTCCCTTCTTTTTTTTTCAGGAGAGCTTTGGCTATTCGGGGTTTTTTGTGATTCCATATGAATTTCATCAATAATTGTTCTATTTCTTTGAAGAATGACATTGAAATTTTGATTGGAATAGCATTGAATCTGTATATTGCTTTTGGAAGGATGGTCATTTTAATAATGTTTATTCTTCCAATCCATGAGCAGGGGATGTCTCTCCATTTCTTTGTGTCTTCTTCTATTTCTTTTAACAGTGTTTTATAGTTTTCTTTGTATAGGTCCTTTACCTCTTTTGTTAGATTTATTCCCAAATATTTGATTTTTTTTTGTTTCAATAACAAAAGGGATGGTTTTTTTTATTTCTTCTTCTTCAGATTTATTGCTTGTGTATAAGAAGGCTACTGACTTTTGCGTGTTGATTTTGTATCCTGCCACCCACAAAGTGAACTATGACCTTTTACCAGGGTCATAGGGGTTCCTATACATGGAAATGGGGGAAAAAAAATTAGACTTTTCTGGGATTACTGGTCACTTACTCTGAACTGACACTAATGCCTAGAGACCAAAAATGTGATTGTGATCCAACATGGTCATGAAATATATATATATATATATATATATATATATATATATATAAAATCAATGGATCAATGGATTTTTTTTTTAGCTCAGGCCTATCTGAGAAGTGGGTCTCCTGGGTCCCTGAAACATCCTAGTTGTTATTTCCCTATTAGATATGCATATCAATAGACAAAATCCCCAAATTGGTTTAAGACCCAACATGTATTAAAGAGAGATCAAAAGCTGCTTTATTTTATATTTAAGTAAATTATCTCAACAAAAATTTCAGTAATTATTTTATCTTTGTTATACACAAGTTAGGTGCAGCAAATTAATGAGCACTTAATAAATGGTTAACTGAAAAAAAAAACAAATAAATGAGTGAATTAATAAATTATGATTATAACTACAAAGATTGATAAACATTATATCAATGCCAGAGAATTTTTACAAATCACCACATTTGTAAATTTGGAACAATTAAACAGATGCTAGCATTTAGTTAACTGCAATTTCACTTTGTTCTCCAAAATGATGCTCTTAAGAACTATAATGAAATAACTTGGGGATGAGGATAATTAGCTCCTTAATAAACATCTCTGCAAAAGCCTAGACTATTATTTTTTGAGTATTACACAACCTTCTTATGACTGTTTACTCCTAGGGCTAAGAAAGCTCCTGAGAGATTAGCAGTCTAACCATTTGCTTGCCAAATGCTTTGCTAGTTCACTATAGTAAATGAAAAAAATAATGAGAACTTGTTGCTGAAAATTGGGCCAGGCATATATTTTGGGTGGCATATATTGGGTGGCATATATTTTAAAAGTGGTGGAGGATATATGATGTGGAATCACTTTTCTTTTCCTTACTATAAGCAAGACAAGAAAAATCAGAAGATGTAAGGAATGGAGAAAGGAGTCAAATAGATGCTTCATACTTTCAAACATACATTGTGGGGTGCTGCTGCTGATGTTTTCAATGAATATGTGTCTAAGTTAATAGAAAAGAGAAAATAAAGGGGGGAAAAATCAAAGAAAGTTAAAATCTGAACAACTACTTTGTCAAGAAAAATAGTATTAGGAAGTCTTAATACAGTTACCAATAGTGAGAAAGAAAATTGTTTAGTGGAGTATAATTAGATGAGAAATTAACCAGGGTAGAAGTTACTGAATTTAGGCAAATCAGTCAAAATTTTGAAAATTCATAGAGAAATTAAGAGACTACCTGGCATTGAGAGGATTGTAAAATATCTGAAAGTTATAAACTTGGAGGCTCCTATTTTCCGAGCTACTGTAAAGTGGTCCCATTTTCCTATTTGAGTGGAAGAAGGATTGCTGTGGGTATTTGAAGTCCAATTTCTCATATTTTCATCAAAAAGATCTGGCAGAGGGCCTCCCTGATGGCACAAGGGTTAAGACACAACCTATGAATTTGTCTGTAGCCACTGCAGCACAAGTTCGATCCCTGGCCGGCCAGGGAGCAACCCACATGGCGCAGCAGACCACTCCTGTCTCACCCACTGCTCCCCTTAGCAGTGTACTTTAATCAGTCTGCCTCTTCTGTTCCCCATTCTGTCTCTGGTGAATCCTCTCACACACACATACCCCACACACACTTCCGGCCTGTACCTCAGCTCTTGTATGCATAAATAAATAAATCTTAAAAAAAAAAAAAGAACTAGCAGAATGTAGAATTTTCTTTGTAATTGGGTACAACTAATTTAACATCCCTTCCATGAAAAGAATGGGGTCTATGTCCCTTTCCTTGAATCTGGGCAGAGTTGTAACTGCTTTGATTATCAGAATGTCACAAATTGATGTCATATAATGTTTGAGACTAAGTAGTAAAAATCCATGTAGTTCCCACATGTTTCCCTTGGAATACTTGCTTTACTTCAGGAATCTTCTTCCCAGAACCCAGATGCTAAGATGAAAGAAGACCAAGCCAAAAGAAGTGGGCACATATAGGAACTCTGATCAAACATACTAGCTAAACCCAACCTGAGAGTCATCTTAGATCAGATTCAGACATGAGAGAGAACTTGCCTGCCTGTGACTCCCGCCTATTCCTCAAAGCTAAGGTGCCAGATATTGTAATAATGATGGAGCAAAGACAATCCATCTCCTGACCAACAGAATTAATGAACATAATAAGATGATTGTTTCAGATCACTAAGTTGGGGTTAATTTGTTACCCAGCATAAGTAAATGAAATTCACAAAAACCAAGTTCTACCATTTTGCAGATCTACCTATTTCTGCTGGGATGGTAAATCCACCATTTTGGAGATAATAAGTTTTTCAACATTAAAACTATTGCCTTTGGTATTTCCAACCTTGAAAAGACTTAAAGTAAATAGCTAATAAAATAACCCAATCTATAATATTAAAATTATGTTTTAAATCCAACATTAACCCATTCAAAATTGATAAAAATTTTTGTACCTTGAGATTCTGACAGATTTTCCTTGTGATTCCATTTTAAAGTAGGTAATTGAATCTTGGATTAACCACACTGAGATAACACATCACATCTATGAGATGGTGTAATTGTTGGCAGGCCTCCCAGCCCCCAGCAAATCTGTCCTTTTTTTCTTTGGACTTTCTCTGGTGTTCTCTCAAGGTCTTGTCCTCCATCCCTGTCTCTGAGACTCTATCCTTAAAGCCTCAGCCTACATGTTCAGATGCATACACTTACTCATGCCCACACCATACTGCAGGTGTCTACAATCAGACATGCATTCACTGCGCTGAAGCTCCTAAGCACCTCTGCATTCAAGTCCACAAGTCATAGCCACAGAAGTTAGCAGCATAAAAGCCTGATCAATTAATTTACCTTACAGATGGCCTATAATGTATTAGAAAGGGTGCAGCAAAAAAGAAATTCATTGTTGGAGGAAATGTAAATTAGTGCAGGCCCACTGGAAAAATGTCGTGGAGATTCCTTAAAAATCTAAAATTAGAAATTCCAAAGGACCCATCAATACCTCTCCTGGGTATTTATTAAAAAATATGAAAACACTAATATGAAAAAATTTATGCACCCCTATGTTGATGGCATCACTGTTAATAATAGCTAACACAGAGAAGTAATCTAAATGCTAACTGACAGATGACTGGGTAAAAAAAATTGTGGTATATGGTAGGGGCAGAAATAGACACGGTGCAGGTTTTCTATGATCCAGCAGACCGGGTGAAGGATGAGTCAGAGTCCTCAGTGGTTTTTGCAGGTCCTTTATTGTTATTTACCCGATACACAGCAGGCAGGGGTGCTGGGGGGCCGGGAGGCTGATAGGCCTCCAAGCCCCCAGCAAGTCTTCACTCTACCTGGGCTCTCCAGCGTTCTCTGCTTCTCTCTCGGCTTCTGCTACTTCTTTCTTGGCTTCTCTTTCTGCTTCTGCTGGCGTCCCCATGATGCCGCCCTTAAAAGCCCAGTCTCAGCCTAGGTGAATCCCATCTACCTATGCCCACGTCCTTCAGGTGCCTGCCATCAGGCATGCATTCAGGACTGCAAGGATCCATCATCTATCCTGATGGTGGAAGGGCAGAAAAGCCTGACATTTTTCTTTACCCTACAGATATATACTGTAGTGGACTATTACTCAGCCATTAAAAAGATACAATCTTGCTTTCTGCAACAACTTGGATGGAACTTGAAGTGGTTATGCTAAGTGGTTTGATATATTTATGTCAAAAAGTGAAAGTCAGTTACCAGATTGTTTCTCTCATCTGTGATCTATAATAATCAAAGCAAAATAACTTACAAATCAAAACAAAAATAACCATTGGACTTTGTGGAAAATATTGTGATTACTAGAGGGGGGTGGGGATGGAAGGGTAGAGAACACCAACCTGATAGAGGGAAGTTCAATTAGAACTTTGGAGGTGGGTGAGCTAAGACTTATACACACATGTATGTGAAGATGTACCTGCAAAATTTATATAGTATTATAAATTGATGATAAATTGATTATCAATTTTATTAAACAAAAATAAAATTAAATTTAAGAAGATTGAAAAAAGAATAATTGGTTTTAAATGTGCAATCTTAAAAAAAAAGGTGCGTAATTTTAATATATCATAAATTTAAGTAACTAAATTGTAAATTGGACTCTGTTCAAGGATGCCTAATTTCATGAATTTTACTTCATTCTTGGTTTTTTTTAAAGTGATAATCTATATAATATCAAAACAATGATTTTTAAGAGAATGTAAAAATATACACAGGGACCTCCTTGGAAGCCACTATAAGTAGGTTAATGTCATTACTCTCACTTTGAAATTGAGAAACAGATTCTACCAGGCCCAGCAGGAGCAGAAAGGCAGTGAAGATGTTAAAGTTTAAACTGAAACTTTCCCATCTGGACCCAGTTTGTGTGGTCACAGAGGTGTTCAACAGAAATAGAATGACCATGTAATTTATCATGCAAACTGGGACTGCTTTTTCAGAATGAAAAGGGACTTATTAAAATTTAAGCTAGAATAACAGACATAACTTGGAACTTTGTGGCAAGCCAGGGCTTATATCCACATCATTTCCTTGCCCCTTTGTAGGGTAAGGTAAAAAGTATCAGGCTTTTCTGCCCTCACGCCATTAGGATAGATGACAGAACCCTGAGGTCCTGAATGCATGCCTGATGGCGGGCACCTGCAATAGGGTGTGGGCATGGGTAGATGGGATTCACCTGGGCTGAGACTGGGCTTTTAGAGGTGGCGTCATGGGGATGCCAGCAGAAGCCGAGAAAGAAGCAGAGAAGCAGGAGCAGAGCCATGAGAAGAGCAGAGAGAACGTGAGAGAAGGCCGGAGAGCCCAGAGTGAAGACTTGCTGGGGGTTGGGAGGCCTGCCAGCCTCCTGTCCCCCCAGAACCCCTACCTGCCATTTACTGGGTAAATCCCAATAAAAGCCTGCAAAAGCCACTGAGGGCTCCAGGACTCCTCCTTCTCCCAGTCTGCATGGGATCATAGAAAACCTGCTCAGTGTCCTTCCTGTTCCTATGCCCTTCATCAGTGCTATGACGTGTGGAAGGATCATGAGGTCAATGGTTCATAAGCCTCTGCTCCCTCACATGCATAGATCCCTGTGGTTCACTGAATTTCAATCAAATAAAAAGTATAGGTGGCAGCTCTCAGTTTGTTGTTATGATATAAATACTAATTTAATAAACACTGAATGATAATTTAAAACACAAGCAATTCCAAATAGTCTTTATGTGCACAAAACATCCCCTTCTCATGGAAATTTTTTTTAATGTGCATTTTAAAGATATGGGGAGAGCACAACACACACACAAATGTGAACAGAAAAACAGGAAAAACACAGAGGCCTAATCACTCCTAACTAAACAAACATCAGAGGTAGCACAGCAGGGAAAGGCCAGTGTCCTGCAACACATGAGTGCTTATTTGCTTCTGGGGAATATGCTGAAAGGCTCATACTGAATCCTTCCTGGGAGATGAAGACCCACTCTAATATTGAACAAACTTTTAACTTGGTAATTACACATTGGTAAACCAAAATATTTTAGGCTGCAATTTGGAGCAATTTTCTCTTATTTATTTGTGAGTGCAAACTAAAAACATCTGGTTACCAGCTTTTTCTCCATATAAAGACATTTGAGTGGTTATTCACTCATTTATTTATGTAACCACATGCTTTGTATCCAAGACAATTTATAATATTATATATGTATGTGCTAGTGTTCCCTAAAAGTAAGGAACAAGAGTTTTAAAAAGAGGGGTTCTAAGTATAATAGTTCTAAACAGAATTCTAAGAATTGTTTCAAAATGCAGATGAATTTCTTAACAGAGAAGACAAAAATGTGAGGCACAATAGATTAAACTAACTTTAGTGTATATTTTGTCATCTTTTGATGAAGTAATCTTACCACCTATACTCTTTCATTCTGATTCTTATTCCTGACTACCTAATAATTTTTATTATTTTTTTGACTTAAAACACATTCTCCAAATTCATCTTCAGTTATAGAGTCCCAAACTGAATACTTCTGAGCAATCAACTACATTTTGAACTTCTATGTAAAAGTTAAATTAGCAAAATAACTTGTTAGGAAAAAACGGAAAAAAGTGACATGCATTACGAATTTAGACACAGTTACAAAATCTAAATATTCAATGAACAGTAAAAAGTCATACCTATAATGTAAATCTTAAGGTGATAAAAAACAAAATTATGAACATAACAACATCACTGTCACTGTTTTCTGGCATGTCCATCCTGAACAACACAATTGTGAAGAGCAATTCAACCCTGTGTTCAAACCTACCTCTGAGTTACTACTAGAAAACAAGTTCCATGATGTAGAGAATTGGATAAGTTTTATTTTGTTGTACTCTGGCACTTGTATAAAAACAAGGCATACAATAGACACTCAACAAATGATTGTTGAGTAACTTCTTGATTGAGAATATGGAACTTGGAGCAACATCACCAAGATGGCAACTTAGCTTGTTCCCGACTTTGCTCCCCCTCATAAGAACAATTTACAACTTTTAAAGAACAAGACTACTTAGAGACTCCTAGAACAGATTTATAAAATTAAAGCATTTCCCTGCACCTCAGAGAATAAGACAGACTACATGGATGGGCAAAAGAAGCAACTACAATGTTGTTGTAATGTTGACATTACAACAGATCAAATGGGGTTGAAAGGCACTTTCCATAGGAGATGGGGCTAAGACCCAGCTCCCTTGTTTAGGTTGACCACTTTGCCCATCCCCCAGGCTAGTGCAGCGCAAAGAAAGATTTCTCCTGAGCCTCCAGTCCCTCCAATGGAAACACAGAACCCAGGCTCTGTATTAACTCCCTGTCCCAAGGGAGCAGGGGCACAGTCAGTGACCCCAGCCTCATCAGTCATTTTGTGGGATTGCCTACTGTGATCTTGCACTGTGAGGATGAAAGGGGACTCTGTAGGGCTCAACTACAAGGGAATCTGATTAGGACTCTGATAAAGGGGTAGAGCTTGCAACAACCATGACATAGATGCTGGCAGACCAAATTCATATGTGTAGTGCCTAAGCAGTAATCCCAACCAGTGGCTTTTCTCACCTGCAGAATCACATCAGGGATACACTCTAATAGGGAACTCAGAGGGTTGCAGACCTGCCTAATTTGAAGGGGCTATTTTGTTAGGCCTGGAGCCTGATTTGTCCAGACTCAGGTGAGGAGGATAGACTATAGTTCCCTTAGCTGTGCAGAGTAACTTTAGAGCTGTATCTTTCTAGCTTTCAGATTATTTGAGGATGATCTGATCTGAAAGCTATTTGACAAGGGGTACTTGAATTAAAAGGAAGGTAGGTAGAGCTAATTGGTCCAGAGCAAAGTTATTACTAAGGAATGATTCAGAGCCAAAGCTGAGAGTGGCTTTCATCCCTCCCTACTAGAGAGCTTATTCAGGAAATAGGTAAAGCTTGGAGCCATTCTTCCCTTTCCACCTAAACAAGGGAGCTGGGTCTTAGCCCCACCTCCTATGGAAAGTGTCTTTAAACCCCATTTGATCTGAAGTGGAAGTTGTTCAGAGAGCCAAGACATGTTATAATTAAATTGTCAAAAGTCAAAAACCTAGAAAGAAATTTAAAAGGAGCAAAGGAGAAAATTTGCATACAAAAGAACCCTCTTAAGACTATGGATAAATTTTGAACAGAGGCTTTTTAGACCAGAAGAGAATGGGATGGTATATTACAAATATTGAAAGGAAATAATTGTCAACCAAGAATTCTATACCCAGCAATTAATATATTCTTTTTTTAAAGATTCATTTATTTATGCATACAAGAACTGGGGTACAGGCCAGAAATGTGGAGGGTGAGAGAATTCACCAGAGACAGAGTGGGGAACAGAACAGGCAGAGGTAATGAAATATACTGTTGAGGGGAGCAGCGGGCATGACAGGAGAGTTCTGCTGCGCCATGTAGATTTCTCCCTGACCGGGGATCAAGCTCGTGCTACAGTGGCTGCAGGTAGCTTCATAGGTTGCATCTTAACCCCTTGAACCACCAGGGAGGCCCCAATTAACATTTTCTTTACTTAGATTAAATTCCATACTCAGAAATAAAAGAGAGATAAAGACTCAGAAAAAAAGCAAATGTTGAGGCAGTTCAATAACACCATGTCTGCATTACAGTAAATGCTTTGAGTATAACTAAAAGAACACTTTTATAACTAAAAGATAATAATGAGTATCTATTAATATTATAAAAACATAAAAAGATGGATGTTAGTTGAGCCTATGTGGTAATCTTTTCACAATGTATATAATTCAAACCAGCATGCTGTATACCTTAAGGTTATATGGTGATGCATGTCAATTATTTTTCAATAAAACTGAAAAAATAAAATTGATTTTTTAAAAGACAGAAGTCAAAGACCTAGTACACCCACACAAATGAGGAGGCTATTCAAATCAACTACTAGAACATTGTCTCCACCTCCCATGCACATATCCTTAGAAAGGAGTGAGATTAAGAAATAACACATTTCTGTTTTACCAGCCCTAAGAAAAATACTGGCAATTCCTTCAAATCTATTTTGCTAACTCATTCCCTTAACAAAACACAGGATTTATTTCTTTAAGAACTTGACAAAAATCCAAGTCCACCCAATTATTTGGCTATCAGGATCATTTCTTGTCTTTTCCTCTGGAAAATTTTTTTCAGATGAGCAGAATGAAACAAAATCAGTGATGGATGGCATCGGAGGTTCTTTCCAAGAAAATGTAATATATTTGATTTTGTCTCAAATATGATAGTACATTATTTAGATTTAAACATAATAACCCCTCCCCCCCAAGAAGGATGGAGTTTATGATACACTGTGTCTTTTGAAGGTTTTCTTCTGGATGGGAGCACCATTAATGGTATGCTTAGCTGCCTGCTCTACATTCTCCATGTGAGAGCAGACAGATGATTTGCATGCAAATTTTCATTTCTCAAGCGACCAAAATATCTCTCTGTTTTACAAACCTAATTTTTGGAGTGACTGTGTTGGACGTTCCTCATGAATATAGTCTATCACAAAATACCCATACTTTTCACAATAGGAAGAACAAAAAATAGACAGGTATTTTTGCTCCACAGAGTCTTATGTCATATGTTGGTGATTCATTAAATGTAACAGAATCTTGTCTAAATATAGTAGGTTAGGTCCAGAGGGTGCAGTCCTACAGTTACATATTTCAAATCGTATGTAAAGATCTTTTCTCCTTCCTACAAGAGAAAGTCCTACGTCGAAGAGGACAACTATAAGTTTTGATATATATTACAAATTAACTTCTAGAACAATCATATATGTTTTTTTAATCCTACCAACATGATGGTGGCAAACATTTTTCCATGTCCTGGCTCCAGGCATCACTTCTTAAATACTATGTGAATTGGATATTGCCATCATTTTTGTTTTGTTTTGTTGTCTTTTGGTGTTGCCTATTAGATAAGTGAAGACAACTGGTGTCTTCATATAGAGTTATGAGTATCTCTGTAATTACAGATTTGGCTGGACATTAGTTCAAGTGTTTAATGCCATTTATACTCCTCTTATATTAATTTTCTCTAAGAGAATTTTTAATTCATTTATATAAATTCTTTACAGAGAATGTTAATATTTTCTTGTCAAATTTTGTGCAGGAAATTTTTCTAGTTCATTATTTAGTTTTCAACCTTATTCCTGATATATTATGCCAGCTAGAACTCAGGTTTTTTTTTTTTTAATGATGTATCACATCTACCAATATTTCCTTGATTGAAACAATTTTTAGAAGTGTACTATAAAGAAAAAAAAGGCAGTCCTCTAAATGTATGGCAGTCGTTGATCAAAAGAGTTCATTTCAGAGTTGTTTAAAATAGTGAAAAATTGGAATCCTTCTAAGGAATCATGCTGGAGAATGGTTAACTGGACAATTTTTTCATCCAAAATTCTGCCATAAAAATACCTGATGTATGGGCCTCCCCTCGTGGCACAGGCGGTTGAGTGCAGTGCTGTGAAGCTGTGCGCAGCTTCTGCAGCATGGGTTCGATCCCGGCCAGCTGACAAGAATCCCACATGGCATGGCAGACCTCTCCTGTCTCACCTGCAGCTCCCCTCAGCAGTGTATTTCAGTCAGTCTGCCTGTCCTGATCCCCACTCTGTCTCTTGTGAGTCCTCTCACCCTCCCCCGCATCTGGCCTGTACCCCGGTACTTGTATGTGTGAATAAATTAAAAAAAAAACTTAAAAAAAAGAAAATATCTAATGTGACACAACATGAGAAAGATAGATGGACAGAAAAATATAATGCTTAAGAAGTGATCCCTGAAGCCAGACTTGAGGCAGCTTACTTCTCTAAACCTTAGCCTCCTCATCTGTGAAATGGGAGTTATACATCTATTTCACAGAACTGCTATGGTTGTAGTCAGCATAATGAATATGAAGGATTCAGCACAGTGGCTGATGCAGAATTTCCACTTAGCAGTATAAGGTATAAAATGGAAAAAAAAGAAACAATATTTATTTCATTAGAATAGTGGGTATATTTCTTCTTTGCTTTCAACAGACTGTGATGTTATATTACTTCAATAAATATTTAGAATTAATAAGCTTATGTATTTTACTTCCAAGGAACACGTACCTAAGACACAAGTTACCTGCAGAAGAGCAGATGGATTCATTCAGAGAGGAGAGAAAAATGTGGTGATGAAGGAGTGAGTTATGAGAAATGATTAAAGATAAAGATTATGTCTGGTGTTGCTAAGTAATGGCTGAGGGGGGACCAATAATTGACTACAAAAATATGACAGGAGAAATACTGAACAGACAGGACGAATTATTTAATCAGATGTAGGGCAGGATATCTAGAAAACTATAAGGATGGAAAGAAAAATTTACCCTGAATGGAAAAGAAAACTTTCTGACAGTAAAAATTACTATTTAAGAAAAATCCTCCAAGAAAAGTGATGAAAGCCCATCCCTAAGGATATTTAAAATAAGGTTGGATAGAAACCAAGAGAGTATATATGACAGAGAACCACAGTGCTTTGATTTAGCGCTAACTTCATCTCAGGTTTTTATAGCAGCCTTGGAAAAAAAAATAGGTCAATCAGTCATGGTGGAGGATTAAAATGTGGCTCAGACAACTAAGTTTCTGCCCAATTCCAAAGTATCCTGCTTCTATGTTAGGCACAAACTAGCAGACCACTCGCAGTGTCTGTAAGATGACTGGCTCTGTGAGACTGGAACTCTAAATCACATGGCCACTATGTGACAGGTGTGGGACATTAGCAAGTTACCTGCTGCTGAGGCCAAATTGGGATACCAGTTAACCAGTTCCTGAATCACAGAATACAAAATTAAAAAATGAAGACTCTAAGTAATGAAGTCCTATAGCAAGTGACATGGCCAGTAAGACCTGAAATGAGGATTTCAATCCTGGTATATGTATTTCTAATGCCTGCGCTCCTTTGACTACATGCTGCTGTCTCAATAAACAAAAGTGATAGTCACACATGATCAGACAGTCCAATTTTAGATCCAGGACTAGAACTTGGAAGCCTTGTCCTTGTTCTCTGTCCTTCACCAAAATCAGTTTTCATCTCTGTCTTCTTGGGTTCCTGCTCAATTCACTTACTCTTTTCTCATGAATAGAGCTGTGAAGCTGTCTGCAGCCGCTGCAGCAAGGGTTTGACATTGCTGGGGAGCGGGCTGGGGAGAAACCCACATGGCACAGCAGACCTCTCCTGTCTCACTGGCTGCTCCCCTCAGCAGTGTACTTCAGTCAGTGGGCCTGTTCTGTTCCCTGCTCTGTCTCTGGTGAATCCTCTCATCCCTCCCCCCCTACACATCTGGCCTGTATCCCGGTTCTTGTATGCATGAATAAATAAATCTTTTTTAAAAAAGACAAAGAAAGAAAACTTATTTTTAGTTATAAATTGAGGGTTGAAGTGAATAATATGCATATGTGAATTTATCCTTTGAGTCTTAAGATTATTTAATACAATTCCAAAATTTTTCATATTATTAAACTGACTAGTTCAATATTATGCCTTTTTTTAATTCTTGAGTTAGAAAACTAGCTTAGTCCTTTTACGATAAAGTAGGACTCATTGTACATGGAGGTCAGATATGCGTTTTATAGCCTAATAATCTAAATTTTAAAAATAAAATAGGAATAATAATGTTTATAAAATGCTTCGCTTTTCCATTTCCTGATTTACAGTTGATAATATTGCTTCATTGTTTGTGAAGCAGAGAATCTGTAAAAATATAAAATTTGTAGCATGCTATATAAACTAGGAATTTACTAATGCCATTGTCTACTTTTATGTTAATTTTTTTCTTAATAGGTTGCATTCTTTCTGATACATATTCCTCAACCTGGTAAAGTTAGGAGAGAAACATTGTGAAATCAATGCACTAAATGCCTTTGCTCAATCAGACACTGACCAACAAACAGTAAGACTGAAGATTTCTATAGCCTAGAAAATTTCCTGCTATCCAAAACTCATTTGAAAACTCTCACCATATATTATTCAAACTTTATTTTTTTGTACCATCTCACTCCATGTGAAGTTAATTATATATGGGGGAAAAAAAAAATCTATGTGCCTTACTGGCTTCAGCATCCAGTCTTCCAAATTCTAATAAACATAATGTGTTAGGCAAAATGTTATGACATGAGTTAGTTTCTAGCAGCATTTAACATGTTGAAAGAAGAAATGGATTATGATGGGAGGACAGAGGTTGTAGAAAATAATATTTTTATCTCTCTGTGAAGCTATATTGCTTTGTTCACCCTCAGTGACAAAAAGAAATGGCCATCTTGGTGAATGTGCAAGACAGGTAGATAATCTAATCGACAAAACACCTTTTATTATACAAAAGTTTGTGGCTGAGGTACATATGACTCAATGTCCCTACACCCATTGGTCACTAAGAGAAACTATAGAAACAGCTGTACCATATGCAGAGGAACGGAACATAATTTAGACCTAAATATTTAAAATAGGAGCATGTTATTGTTGTTTTCTGGCATCCTATTATGAAACCTAAACAGCCACTTAGAGATAGGCTCCCAGAGCCACAGCCAATACATGAAGGGTGCATGAAGGCCTGTACTGCCTTAACTAGGGCTCTGGGTCTGGTGGGCGGGGAATGCTTCATGGAGAACTCCTTTCTAAAAATTGAGTTCTTCAATGGTGGAGGACTATGGGTTCTGGGCATGGTGTGGTAACATACAACTTAAGGGTGTAAATGCTGTACCTCAAAATCATATACAGTGTGTAAACCAGTGTTATCTCAGTTCAATAGATGATAGATTGATAGATAGATAGATAGATAGATAGATAGATAGATAGATAGATAGATAGATAGATAGATAGATACTGAGTCCTAAATGTTGAATTCTAGACCTAGTGGCTTCTTTCCCATGTCTATATATATTTTCACTTTTTCATTATTTGCTAAACAGACAGGAAAGCTACTTTTTCATAGACAGGACAAAAATAAAAAGCAAATAATTTCCTCAAGTAGTCTACAGATTTCATTACTCTGTTACTCTTTTGTCCAATGATCATTTGAAATATAGAACCAAATGTATTACATGTTCATATTCTTAAGTCCAGCATTAACATTAGAGTTTTATTTATTTTCTTATGAAAGTTTTTATAATTGACAATATCAAAGTTTTTCATAAGCACCCATCCAATATCTTCTGCCTACATAACATATCTTCTGATAGTGAAGTCTCCTGACAATGATGGAAATAACATTCTTTTGATAAAATGCTTTTGGTTACAGTTTTGTTTCAACAGCAATCAGAATAAATAAATAAAATTTAAGCTGTGTTTTCAAACTATGTGTTGAAAGAGAAAATGGATTTACATTCATAGAGGATTTACACCCTCTACATAGCAGAGGGTGGAGGTTACAGAAAATATCATCTGCAAAACAGAATCTGGATCAGTAATTTTTTGGCAATTATTATCTAATTCAAGAGACAAGCAAATGTGAAATAATAGGACAGTCAAAATTCAGATTTCACTTTGTTCATCTAAAATAGCCCTTAGCTGCTCCTTCACATTTTTCAAAGAATTCCCAATACTTTGTGGTTTTGTGGGTATTTTACTAGTAATAAAATGCTTAAAATTTGAATTGTGATAATAATATGTCATGCGAAATTGTGCCCAACTACCACCTACATGCAAATCCAGTATTCTGGCTATATTCCAGGACTCTTGTATTATAGTAATGCTTTAGGCTAAGTAACTTTCTCATCCTTTCAAGGTAAAAATAGTGAATATATATGGGAAAAGAATTTCAAATTTGCGTTCCTGGGTATATGGTTCCTAATTAGCTTATAAGGTGGTCAAAATTACAATAAAACTAACACATTTTATAATTGGCAATACTACCATTAAGCAGAAAGGAAATCAAGGCCCACGGAAAAATTACTTAAACAGAGAATTGGCTAGAAAAGTGCCTAGAGGTGCATTTTTTTCCTCATGCCTAGTGACTTTTTTAAAATGACACAATACTGCTTCTAAGAATCAAGTAGATCATAGAACTAAAACTTACTTTATTTTAGGTATATTTTGCCTTTCCTCAAAACCTTGTCAATTAATTTAAACTAGTTTGGATTTTTCTAGTGCACCCTTGTTGCGGGCCAAATATAAAGGGAATTTGCCAGATGCCAGCCTGCCTTCAGAATTTTTGAAGTGTCATGGAGAAGAAAGCAAAGCAGGTTGTTGTGTCTAAGAGAACCCCAGATTTACACCAGCTCAAAATACTCCAGAAATAGCATTTTCGTATGAAGGATATGAAATTTTATGGTTAAAAAAAATTTACTATAGTAAATTGTCATGAAGGAGAATTCATTGAAATCAAATTAATGGTCCATTCATCTGGGGGGGGGTATAAGAATTTAATAGAAATGAGGAGTCATTTGCTCCCTGCTGGCCTGATAGAGATTAAAATTAAGTGTCAAGGAGATTGTAGAAGAAAACATGACTAACTTCTGTAATATGTTTATTAAGCATTGTAAGTATCATGCCACAACAGTAATATGTTAATGAAAAGATGTTTTTTAAAGTCACAAATCTGGTTATAAAAAAAAGTGGAACCCTCACCTGCCACCATTCTAGTTCAGATATACACCAACAGAAAAAATGCAGACGTTGAGGGTTCACCTAGAATCTGACCCCAAAATGCAGTAGCCTCTAAATACCCACTTTGATATTTATATTGTGCTTATCCAGCCACATCCTGCACAAACAAAACTGTATTCCATTTCTTTGTTCTAAAGTCAGTGGAGGTATGTCTGGGATATGTAAGTAGTGATGAGAGTGTGTGCTGAGCCATCCACATTAATTTCACAGACAGTATAACCTCTTGAAGGAAAGTCCAAAAAGCCTGGTGGACAGAGGACTTGGGAAATTAACATTCTTTCATTATAGTTTATGACCAGTTCATTTCAGGTTGGTGACAAGCTTTTTGAATTTTCAGTAAGGATAGCCTATCTGTGTGTGTGTATGTGTGTGTGTTTTAAAAATCTCTGTGTAACTTCTTCCTTTGGTACTCTATCTGTCTTTTAAAGAATAATAAAAACCAATTCCATAATTCAAAATTACTTATTGAAAGCCATCCAGCAAACTGTGCCTCCTATAGTTGCTTCTCTATAAATTCAGAAACTGGGGGTCCCTGATGGTCTGCCCATCTTCTTAAAAGTTGTACCCATAGTTGCCTGTTGATTTTGATTTTTACTTTATTATAAGTAGTTTTTTTTTTTTTCCTGATCCCTTATTTGGATTTTCTAAATTCCTGCTATGAGTGAGACCATCCGGTATTTTTCTTTTTCTTTCTGGCTTATTTCACTGAGGCTGATCCCTTCCAGCACGGGGATTTTACGGGGACTATAACCAAGATGAAAATGCATACATTGTACAAAAATAAAAAATGGTGTAAAAATACATAAAATAATTTTTTTTAAAGTTGTATCCATATATGGAGCAAATGTATATTTGCAGTACTATGAAGGAAAAACACCACTGCAGGCATACTTTTTTTTTCTTTGATAATCTCAAGATACTTAATTTTTTTCTTTTAAATAATTTTTAAAAATTTTTTACATCATTGTTCATTTGCTTCCCCCCACCCCCTCAGGTGTTGCCCCCATAGAATTTCCTCACCAATGCACTACCCAAAGGACACAAAAACATTGATCCAAAAGAACACCTGCACCCCTATGTTTATTGCAGCACTATTTACAATAGACAAACCTGGAAACAACCCAAATGCCCCAAAATAGATGACTGGATCAGGAAGATGTAGCATATATACACAATGGAATATTATTCAGCAATCAAAAAAGATAAACTCATGCCATTTATAGCAACGTGGATGGAGCTAGAAGGAATTATGCTCAGTGAAATAAGCCAGGAGGAAAAAGAAAAATATCAGATGGTTTCACTTGTAGCAGGAATATTGGGGAACCAAATAAGACATCAGTGGCAGACATACTTTTTTTTTTTTTAGATTTATTTACACAAGCACTGGATACAGTCAGAAGCACGGGAGGGTGAGAGAATTCACCAGAGCCAGAGCAGGGAACAGACTTCGTCAGGCAGACTGACGAAGTACACTGCTGAGGAGAGCAGCGGGCAGCAGGAAGGGTCTGCACACCATGTGGGACCCTCAGCCGGTGGCCGGGGATCGAACCCGCACTGCAGAGGCTGCGGGCAGCTTCGCAACCCAGCGCTCAACCGCTGCGCCACCGGGGAAGCCCCCAGACATGCTTTTTAAAATCACCACAAGTAACTTTCTCCAAGCAATTTACTATTTTGGAATCATGGGATCCCAACAAGGCTAACAATACATAATTATGCAACTTAAATAAGATCAGGTGACGCTTATGCCAGAGAGGCTAGAGCATAATTGTCTGAACTGATCTCTAAACCTTATACTATTTATATGTCTCTGAACATTCATGTCCCAGTAGAAGCTATGTTAACATTTTGGCCTCTGCTGAATTTTCCCCATACAATCACTTCTTTAACAAAACAGTGAGACCCATATGCCTCTCGGAAGTTTAGCCCTTAGAACACTTGGGGTATACCAGAAGGAACTGCTGTGGAAAGACAGGAATGACCCCTCCTGTGGCCAAAACAATGAACATGTCTACTGTAGAGCCTGCCATTCCAGACAGCCAAGTTCAGAAAGGAGAACACACAGAGAGTCTCCTATCAGGGCAGCAGGTCCCTCCTGTCCAGATGTCTAGGGTTTGGTGTTCCACAAGAATTATTTTTTTTAAGCATACCAAAACTGGGGCACAGGCCAGAGGTGTTGCGGGTGAGAAGATTCACCAGAGACAGAGTGGGGAACTGAACAGGCAGAGTGACTGATATACACTGCTGAGAGGAGCAGCAGGAGAGACAGGAGAGGTCTACAGTGCCATGTGGATAGCTCCTTGGCTGGGGATCAAACTTGTGTTGTAGTGGCTGCGGACAACTTCATAGGTCATGTCTTAACCCCTTGTGCCACCAGGGAGGCCCTCCACAAGAATTATCAATGGGAGGGAGGCAATATTACTTACCAGTCAGTCGGAGAGAAGGGGCAGGCAGAGCACAAATGCCATCTGATGCCAACTTTTTCTTTCATGAAGATTTATTTCTCAGCCCCCAGTACAGCCTACACACAGTAGGTTCATCAGTCAATAGATATTTTCTCCTGAAAAAGTTTAGTTCTCAGCTCCTAGGAGCCCGCATGTAACTGTAATATGGAACGTCAGCTGTAGTTACATGCCTGATGAAAAAACAGTGCCTGGGCCAACTTTATGCTATTCCTGTTAATCAAAATGTGAGCCTTTTTCATAATCTCTCTTATTTTGTGCACATAGATCAGAGATGAAGTCCTTTAGTGACATTTGTAAATCTCTAGAGCAAGCCATTAACTGACAAAAGCACCCATGAGAGGAGCAAAGACTTACTGAGAATCTAAGACCCAATGATAAGTTATGACCCAACTGTCAAGCAAATAATTTACAACATGGAGGAGGGGGTGGGGGCAAGAGCAAGATTTGGATTTTTAAATAAAGCAAGAAAGCAAAATCAGATTACAGTTTCAAGCAGGAAAATCAATGGGAACTTGGAATTTTGAAGACTCCTCATAAGCTTATGAGACATTATTTTCAGATAACCGATATTGACTTGGGAGACCACCTTGAAAAAGTCGACTTTTGCTTGAAATCCACATTTCCTGGTGCTTGGGAGGAAGAACAACAGTGGAACTCTGCCAAAGGAGGAGGAGGGGGGGAGGAGGAGAGGGAGGCTTCTTTCATTAAGACACATCATCTTTGACCGGAAATCAGTGCTCTTACCTCTCAAAAATAGGTAGCATATTTTTGCTCCCATTGCAGGTAACTTGTACTCATTTCCACTCTAGTTTTATGAAGAGGTAGAGCTTTTGAAAATATTCAGTCTGAGGGAGTAAGGTAAAAATGTAAATGCATGTAAACTTGCTAACCCTACAAGTCAGAAATTGTTTGGGACAATTAATAATTTGCTTAGGACAAAATAATGTATCTGCATTCCATTGACCTTATGTCCAAAACTTCAAGTTTACAAAAATCCATATGCAATAAATATTCATCGAAACGGAAACATATCAGATCCTTCAGGAAAGCGACAGCCTACTGTTAACATACATAGTCCTGACAACACTGAGCCCTGCTTCTTCCTTCTTTTCCTCCTTCCTTCCTCTTTTCAATCATTTATTCCACACACACTTATTGGACACCTAATACCCTTTACAAAACCACTGTCAGCTGATCTTTGCAGGCCAGGCACACATTTTCATTTTATTTTCTTATCCAAAAATCATCCTAAAGTTGAGCAAACTTGGGTCGAAGACACAGGGTCCGTTCTCTGCGCTTGGGTGTCCCCGCACCTGCCAACCGCACATCCCCGGAATTGAGGACATCGTGTTTTCAATTTTCTTCAATAAAGCAATGAATCTGGCAATTTGCTGGCCTGCTTCAGCTAAACAGAAAGGACAATTTGAGAAAGATCATAGTTCAGGCCCAGTCAGACGGAAACGATTGAAAACAGAGAGCTGGCCGCTATGTTTCCCCAATGCAGCTTGCTGTCGCAGTTTGACTGACAAACTGACTTTTTTGAGGTGCTCATGCCCATTTCAGTCAGAGTTTATTGAAGGTGATTTTGATCTTCTCCATGAGGCCACAGCAGTGGCCATGCCATCTGTCACCTTGATTGCATCGTGGATTCTCTGGAGAGAGCGCCATGGCTCCTGATCATTTACAGATTGTGCTGCTTTCCCCTCCATAAGGACCACATGCACAGAGCCAGATGGTGAACATGCACGCTTATTATAAGTCTTTATCTCCGTGCAGGAAGGAGAGGAACCATTAGGTCTCCCTCAGGAGCTCTGCTCCTCTCTACCATCATGCTGCTCCTCAGCAAATACAGTCTTCTTCAGCTGTCATCAGTCTACCTTTGAAAATTAAAAAAATAAACAATAATTCCATCAGCCGAGGCTGGGAAACCAAGAAGGTACAGCAAAGTAATCCCCTTGCCTGGCCTTCCTTTATTTTCTCTAACCCCCCACATGCCTGACTGTCAGCACTAGGTAAAAACAAGAGGTTTGCAAATGCATCATTAATGTGTGGATTTTTTAAAGAGATCAGGATGGGCCGCAGCTTGGAAATAAAGCAACGTGATCCTATTTTCTGTTATTGGGAGTATGGTTTCCATTGTATTGGCCTCATTCCTTTCTGTAAGGATTATTGGTTCGTTTTATAAATTTTAAAGCCCTGCGTTGTTTTTCTGCAATAATCCCAGAAGAGGGACCACCTGTGTGCCAAACATAAGAGTCCAGGGAGGAAATTAGTTGCTGGTGACTGTGAGCAAGAATGGAAAGCCCAAAGCATGGGGAGACTCTAGAAAAATTCCTTTTAGTAAACCCTCTGCTGGAAAAGAACATAATGTGGAGGGCTGGAAAGGGGTCTGGAGAGCTGAGCAAGCCCAGCTCAGAGAACTGCCTGAGCAGATCAGTTCAAATCAGGTAAAAAAGGTGCATTTTCTTCCAAACCACCGTTGTCACTTACTATTAGGGATACTGTTAGAAGTTTTGAGAAATCCTAGGTGGTATTGTAACACGTGCAAAGGTAAATACTGACAAAATAACAAACACTGATTATAAAGAAAGCGATTCTCAACTTTTTGATTTTAGAAATATAACTGAGATTTAGTTAAGTTCATCTTAAATGTACATTTTGTCTTTACATAAAAATATTCTTCTACTGAAGTTAAGATATTGGACATTACAAAAATGCCAACAGATTTGTGATAGACAGAAAGACAGACAGATAGCTAGATAGATGCTCACAAGTAGACTCACTAAAATACCCATCTCCACTGCCTCTACTGCTTTTTATGTTAACACTATGCTAGAGTTTAAAATGATCTCTCTCTCTCTCTCTCTCTCTCTCTCTCACACACACACACACGTACACACACTGCTTATTCATCCTTCAAAAAGTAACCAAGTCCAAGTCATTGCCTAACTCAAGTCCAAAAAAGTATTCATTTAGTCTACAAATTAGGGACATTTCCAGTATTATCATATTTGAATAGAAAACAATAAAGACTTGAACAGACCAACTTCATTTTTTGTCAACCTCTTTTAACCCATCAACTTGCATCATGGCGTTGGTCTGTTTACATTTCCTATGAAGTAAAACAATTGCTCTTAAGAGACACTACCAGATATTTTTAGAGATGAAATTTGGTGTGGCTTTAATCCAATGCAAATACATTCTCAGAGGAGAAGTTTGCGATAAGCTCTTACTCTTAAACTATCTTTTTTTGGAGGGGGGAGCAGGGGAGAGAATTGGGGACATCATGAGGGAATATGTGTCCATAACGCTGTGTGAAGGTGGGTGTATGCAGGAAATATATTATGTATATTTGATAGGCTTGTGTACTCACTGTACTTGAGATATTTTTCAAATGATATTTAAAGCCATAAATAAGAAAAACATAGTCATGTCTACCTAAAATAATTCCTGGTCCCTGAACGTCAGCCTCAAATAGACGCTACCTAAGCACACAGGCTTTTAAAATATCAGCATTCTCCCCACTGTATGTCATTTTTTCTACCCAGCACAGACAGGAATAAATTTGGGATTAGCTCTATGGAGTTAAACAGATGATCCTGACCTTTGTAATGTCACATTGTTCTGTGCTTTTGGAGCAAAAATCATTTACTGTAAGCCAAATACCCAAATATAGCTCATTCTCTCCAAAAGCACTAAAGATAATCAGAAATAATATAATGCATTTGATTCAAAATAAGAATGCGGTTTTATAAAGTGAAAAAGATTACTAAAGTCCAGGGAAAGGAACAGGAAACCATTTTTATTACTTAGTGTTATTAGAATGTGTCAAGATACAGGAAACTTTCCTTGGCTCCTCCCTCTCCCAAGGGGAGATAATGCTACAAGTTTGAAGCAATGAGTCTTTATTTCCAGTTCAGGTTTTGTCACTTCAACTGAATGTAGTGCCAGAAGTACAATGCAGGGGCCCTGGCTATGACCTTATGTTCACATACAGCGAGAGATCAAAGGGCAGGGAATTAGGTTGGAGTTGAACTGTAGCCTTGTACTGGGACGTGTTCTTAATTTCTCTCAGTCTCATATTCTCTATCTGCCAATGAGCAAAACAATTCCAATTTCCCAAGTGAGGATTAACTACAATGAATGGGAAAGCATCTCACATGTGTCTGGCAAGTACTAAGCCCTTAAAGCAGGCTACAACTGATATTAAACCAGAACAAACATTGCCATTTCTGTTCAAAGATAATACTGCAACTATATATACATGATGCAGGCATTAATATTATGGGGTGTGAATGTATAAACCATATTTTCAAAAGCGGACAGGATTGTAAATTACACATTTGATGTCAGGGAAGTAAGCATAGTGAAGAAGAGAGACCTGTGTTCAGTTTAATGGTCTGTCTTCTATTTGGTAACTTCGTGTGATCTTATGCATTAAATTCTCTGTGTTTCAGTTTCTCTGCTTGAAAAGGGGGGTAATAATAAGGACACAATCTCAGGATTAAGTGAGATAACATAGATAACATGCCTGGAAAATTATGAGCTATACAAAAGTTAGCCAACATTCTGAGTGGTCTCATGACTGTGAAATAGTAGATCATGATTTCATCCTTTAGTAACTTTTGGCTGTGGTGTAGCAATAAAATCTTATTGCAACTCAAAGGCCCAGGAAACTGACCAAAAATCATTGTTCACTTTTATTTGCTGTCTTTGGTTTTCAGTGTTTTCTAAGTTGGAACTATTGTTTATTTTATTTCATTGCTGCAAACCATATCTATAAGCTTACTAGGTTGTGTCTGTATGTCTGTCTCTCTCCCTCACACACACACACACACACACACGCACACACACGCATGCACACACATCATTCTTTATACAGGGTGGATGGATCTATCCAAATCCCCATCTATAATAGGAAAACATCTCAAAGTACAACAGGAAAAGAATGACATTATTTTGGACTTGGAATTAAAAGAGCCTTGGATATCGGTCCTAATTCTATCATTACCCTCATCTAAAGCACTATTCTCTCTATATCTGTAAAATAAATATGAGTCCCTTTTCATTACATGGGATTATTACATAGATCAAATCAGTGGAAGGACTTTGAAAATCATGAAACATTATGCAAGCTTAAATATCAGGTATTAGTATAAAACAACATCATCACCAAAATTAGTATTGTAACCAGATTGATAAAGATTTTATAATAACTGTGTCATTGTCAGAAATAGATTCTATCTGAACAGCAAAAGCATCAGAATCCTTTATATTCTGAAGCACAAGGCCAATATGAAGATACATCTAAATTCTGTACCCAGGGCCTCGGGCATTTCTGAGTCAAGTAGTTTTGATTAATAGGGTGGACAAATAGGGCTCACATTTTAATTTTGTTCCTCCCATCTTTGAAAATATTTCCAATATTATAATGTCTAGCTCCAAAATAGCATAAGACCCAAATGAAAGTAAATCCAACAAAATCTGCTTAACTCGGGCTGCTTTAAAATGAGAGTTCATACAATAGGACAGTTGGTCCCAATCCTGGTTTAATATGTCTGTGGTACAAAGGGTCTCTGCTGCCTCCTGTTTCTGCAGAAAAGGAGCTTATTAAAATAAATGTAGAATTTAAGCTCCTAATAGGAGTGGAAAAGCAATAACTGATACAACAGTAATATAAAAACAATAAATCTAATTTTCAGGATATGACTTATTCTCACAGTATAATTTAGTAATATTTAAAATTCAAGGGTTACTTCATATAAATATAAAAAATGAAAATAGGTGTTTCTCCTTAAAAAGTTCCAGAGATTTTTTTAAAGAATGATAAGGTAATAAGTAGGCCATTCCAAAAATAAATTTGAGTTACCTAGATTAAACAAGGTCATTCAAATCTCAGATGCATCAGGAAACATAGGCACATAATCTTATCTTCCTCTTTTTTAGATAAAGTAGGAATTAGAAATTAATTGATCATGATTACAAAATGACTATTTTTAATTAACACAGTGCTGTGTAAAGTAAAAATCAGTGTATGTAAGTCTATGTGTTTATGCGTGAATGTGTGTGTAGATGTGCATGTGCACATGTGCATGCATATGTGAATGTGTGAGTGTGTGTCTGTGTGTGCCAAACTCAACTATCAGGCAGTGATCACACATCTCCTCTTGTGAATGGCATTAGATATCTTGTTCAAAAATCTCTGATTAATCTGATTAAGCTAGTGAGTGAATAATCCTTTAATCCTCTCAAGAATACGTTTATATCTGCTGAGTGTCAAATTTAAGACTGGTAAGCTGTAAATACTGAAATTTAAGTGAAAGGAAGGAGAAAGAGGCAGCCACTGAAAGTCAAACTGTGTCGCCTTTTTCCCAGATTCTGTCTTTTGTGGGTGACCTTCTTTGCAGAAACGAGAATGAGAAACATTAGGAAAAATAATAAATCATCCTCCAGCAGTGGCTCTGCGGCAGCGGAGTATCAGTCACCAAGGACCAATCTGCTAGCATGTGCTTCCCTTTTTCCCAACCACTTTAATTATAAATTAATGGATACTGCCTTTTGCCTCTCATTTCATTCTGGAACAAAAATGTTTAAAACCAGATATTTATTTTCTACATGGAAAACACTCTTGGAAGCTAAAAATTACTAAATGTTTTTGCAGAATAACACACGAAATAAACAAATGTCCTCCCTTTAAAATCTCATCAGAAGACTACATTTCAGAAACTGTTATTGCAGTTAGAATAACAGGGAGTTTTGGCAGGGTCAAATGAGTTGAAATGCCTTGGTGCTGTTTATCATTATGCTTTAAATAATGTTAAGATAAGATCATTATTAATCTTATAAATGTGGGAGGTGGTTATCGGAAGATGGTAGTGATTAGTCGCTACCCAAAGAAATTAAGAGTTTAAAAAAAAAAGTCATTTAAAACTACTGGTTTGCTTGGATGATTTGACCACCTACTCTTAGTGGAAATACAGACATTTCATCCCAATCGGAAATTTATAACATTTATAGTTCAAATTGGTCTGTAAGTTTGTTTGTCTGAAATTTTTTTTGTGTTTTTTTTTTTTTATCAAAATTATCCCCTTCCCCTAAAAACCTTGGCTAATATCTTCTGGAAGAGCAAAACAGCTCTAATTTAACATAATTCAAAGTATTTGGTCCACTTTATTAGCCAACGCTTAAAGCAAAAAAATCTATATTTTTCCTTAATAATGTGAGGGAAAGAGGCAAAGGAAAAACACCCTCCCAGCCCTGGTGTAGCTCCAGAATTATGCGCCAGTGTGGGAAATAAGGTAAAGACTATGACGTCAACTCATTTCTCCTCTTTGCTGTTTGGGTTGCAGTATAAACCTCCACTTTTTGCCTTTCCCATGAAGCTTCTAGACATGGGGTACTCAATAACCAGACAATGGAAGGAAGTCTGTGGAGCAACCCTCTTCTGATTCATTCCTTTTGTTTAAATAGAAATGTTACACTTCTAGCTTTGCTGCAAGCACATTGAGTTAAGTTGAGGGGGATGGAGTCTTTGGCTCTAGCACAACTACCCACACCTTCCAATTCCAGAGTGGAATTGGACTGTATCTGCCATTCCAGAGTGTGGCAACCTCTGCAAGTAGGGTTTGGTAGGATGCTTACTTCCTCATCTTCTAATGCTACACTTTTGGCACAATCTGGATTTTTAATCTTTTGTTTTTAATAACGTGGGCAAGTGTCTCACATTTCTGAACCATGTATTGGCTCCAGCTATTTTTTTCCCTGTCTACTCAGTGACAATGGCTTCAGTAATTATGACTTGTACAGGATCTGTTTATTCCCATGGACATTTGAACTCTTATTATCTTTAATCCCAAGCACATTTAACATGTACTTTCTGCCAGCATCCTCAGCAGATTCTGATGGGGCTGATGCCTGATTTTGAAGGGCAAATCCAATGGAGAGACCCTGCGAATCACAGACTTCATTACAGCTGATGATAATCCAGTGTCAGAAAGAGAGCATAAGGACTTCCTGAAAACTTTCTTCTAAGGCTTTATTGTGTATGTTGTGAAACTGAGACTAGTTTGCAACCAACACTTGAATTAGTTGTGAGGTTGAAGGGTGAGTGTATGGAGATGAAACCCATATTGGTAACACATTGTAAAAACATCCTGAACATATTTACTTAATCTGTATATTTCACTCTCTGGCCTGTTGATGTTCTAAAATATGATACTAGTGACTTTAATGGCTCCAGTACTACAGCAACCAGTATGTGGTCAAATGTTTTGATCAGAATCAAAAACTAGACTTGGTTCCCAATGATATACTTTCACCATGTACTTTGACACAGTAGCATAATAAATAGTTCAAGTAACTCGTTATATTGATTAAAATTAAAATTGGAAATTTAGGTAATGCCATTATTGTTAGACGTATTAGTATATCAAAACCTCCCTATGTCTGCTGATTTAAACAAAAACTCATGCAATCACAGTAGTAACAACAGGTTATTACTTAGCTAAATATGCCCTTTAAAACAAGAATCCTATTTCTTAGATGTAATTCTCAAAAATATTCTCACCTACCAGGAGTAAATAGTTAAAGCGTGGAAGATGCCAAATGGCTATGCAGTATCCTGGCGAATTTAGAAACAAAAGTTTGGATATTCACATAACTACATGAATTAGTCTTAGAAGCAATAAATCCTAATGATAAAAGAAAATAGCATGAGCTATTTAGCATAATGATACTTGTATAAAATAGCATACATAAACAAATGTCTTACAAGAACACATGAAAATAGAGAGATAACAACAAAGGCATTGACATGGCTGTTTATGGTAGGAAGAATTAGAATGGTAGTGGGAAACTGAGAAATGGAGACCAAATGAAATAGATGAGGATGGATGGATAGATAGATAGATAGATAGATAGACAGACATATAAATAAGTCAGTAAGAGAGAAGTCTGAGCAAACCAATGACATGATATCATGAACTGAGAATACGTGACAACTTTCTGCACATGAAATCCAGAAATAAAATAAAACTATCCAAAAGGTATTTTTTTGTGCCACAATCTGCATTGAAATTAAAAATAAAACACTGAGTTTAGTCTCATTTAGTATATGAAACTTGAATTTGACATGAATGTGTCAATGGGGTACTTGAGACCTCTCTTCAGTCACCAACCAACAATGAGATCCTAGAATGGGGACATTTCACTGACTCAGAACCTTTGACAAAGGAGGCATAGGCAGCTGCTAGAAGACAAGCTGAAGTGAGATAGTCACTTACAAAAGGGAACACACCTCTTTAAAGAAGTCTTAAAGTTCCATCTAATAGTCCAACAGCAGAGCCAAGGAACACTGCAAACTGCAGTTTCTGACATCTGCTGGTACATGAAGCAACTGAACAATTAACTGCTTAGGAAAAGGTCAATCTTTTCAGCCTGAGCAAAGACAAGAGTAGTCCTCATCTACATCAGTGGAAAGTAGACCTGCCACCTTCACTCCCACATATTGCCATTCACTCACGTGTACTTGCAGCTTCAAGCCCCTAAGCTCACAATGGAAATGACATAATGAAATAATTCATCCTTCAGAAAATCTCTTTTAGAGGACTCATATCTGGTTGAAGGTTCGACACTCCAGAGTTGCTGGCCACTACAGCAGCCACTATAGTGGTCTATAAGCACGTGAAATGGGCTAATTCAAATTGAAATGTGAAGAACTAGTGTGATAAAAAGAACATCAGTTATCTTCTTAATAAATTTTTATATTTGTTAAATGTTGAATGATATTTTACCTCAAATATGGAGTTAAATTTTTAAAAAGTATTTTTTTAAAGATTTATTTATTTATGCATTCAAGAACTGGGGTACAGGACAGAAGTGTTGGGGTTGAGAGGATTCACCAGGGACAGTGGGGAACAGAACAGGAAGACTGACTGAAATACACTGCTGAGGGGAGCAGCAGGTGAGTCCGGAGAAGTCTGCTGTGCCATTTTGTATCTGTGGCTCACCCTCTGTTTCTGTTAGCACTAGTTTGGGGAATTACATGTTCATATTCAGCTGCTCTTTCAGTTAGTAACTTGAAAGTGGAGGCTGACAGTATTTCTACAAAAGCAAGTCTCTCTTTCAGAAGCTACTTTTTTTTAATAAAAGACAAAAGGTATGTTTGGTCTTCTAGCATTTCTTGTCAGTAATTTTTTCCTAGCCTTTTCTGTGTTTTTAATTCCACTTTTTATGCTAAGTAGAGCATGATCAGACCACAGCATGACAAGAGGTTCACATAGGTTGGGCACAGCCTACGAACACCTTAATGATACGAAACACCTGAGAGTTGCTCAGGTATTTTTTGCCAGGACATCTTGTAGCAAGTAGAAGGTTTCTTCTGACTTGCCACATATAATCCTGGCATGAAATCTCACTGACAATCTAGGATGGGAAAAAAATAAAAATAATGCATACCTAAGTATTTCATTTTCCTTCTTAGAGGAAGTGAGAAAATAAAATACACATCCAACCAATTATTCCTAGAAGTCAACGTGATAGGAATTTGAGATTATACTCCCATGAACTTAAGAGGGGAAAAAAGCTTTACTGAGGGAAAAGAAAAAGTTTGTATAATTCAAATAATGAAATGTCACCAAGTACCTTTATTAATTTGAGGAGAGGACACATTTTGTAATTTATTACTACATAAATATATCACTTCTCTTTAATTTTTCTATTTTTTTTCCCTTCATTTGAGTCCCACCCCTGGAGTCAAACCCTAATTGTCAGGGGACTTGTTGTAAGTAATGGTCATTTGTGTTTCATAATTATCTTGAATCAACATAATTAGTTCCACATTCTGCTGTTTTCTTCCTAAGGCATCTGTAAACATTTTTATACAATTTCAGCAAAT
Source organism: Talpa occidentalis (assembly GCF_014898055.3). Classification (NCBI taxonomy): domain Eukaryota; kingdom Metazoa; phylum Chordata; class Mammalia; order Eulipotyphla; family Talpidae; genus Talpa; species Talpa occidentalis. Next base: position 56,756,755 of record NW_026555331.1, on the reverse strand, counting down.
AGCTTTTGGCAATAATTGAATTTTTTTAATTAAAAAAAGCAAAATGCTACAGTATGGCTATTTTAAATATGCTTTATAGACCCCTCCATGAGTATAAAAATACCCTTTAAGATGCCAGCCAAGAGAGTTTCTCTTTCAATTATCAACCAAAGTTCCACAATTTAAAATGTCTGGTCACAGTTTTAACATGGTTAAATCAAAATAAAGCCTGAAGGACATTAAAAAAAAATACTAATTTTGATTTAATGGCTTTGTTTTATCCCCTTGGTTTATTTTCATTCATTCCACAAAATTGTATTGAACGCCAACTATGTATAGGATACTATGTGATGGTTTCAAATTTTCCCCATATGTGTCAGAGTCATTTGGATTCTACCTTAGCAACTCTGATTCAGTGAGTTAAAAGTAGATCATAGAAATGAGCACTTACAATGACTATCCAAGATGATTCTGAAATAAGTGGCACTCAGACTCCCACTTTTGAGAAAAACTGAGATAGAAATTCAAAATCTGACTCAATCTGAGAGGGGTGTAGAAAATAAACTTTTTCCCCTTAAAAATCAGTGGTGGTTATATGTCTCATGAAATTCAAGGAAAACTAAAATGATCCAAATGTAGTGGTCTTTACTTACCTACAGCAAGGAATGCAGTTTCAGAAGATTGGGAGTCATTTCTAGAAAGTCCACTTTGAGTTTCTAAAATGCCCTTCAAAAATTGTTCCTAAAATAATATTCCTTAATAAATTCTTCAGACAACAACACCACTGCTATTGGTAAAATCTGCAGATAGGAAATGAGCGTGTAAAATACATTCACTTGAGGCCACTTATTCATTGCCTAGGCCCTCTGCAGCATGTGGCCCAAGTCGGGAGGGTGGAGCACACAGTGGCTCTGCTGTGCTCTGTCCCCAGCCCTGAGTCCTTTCAAATGCCATATTCAGATATGTGCTTCATTTTGCATTTCTTTTTTTAAGATTTATTTATTTATACATACAAGAACTGGGGTGTAAGCCAGAGGTGCGGGAAGTTAGAGGATTCACCAGAGACAGTGGGGAACAGAACAGGCTGGTTGACTGAAATGCACTGCTGAGGGGAGCAGCAGGGGAGACAGGAGAGGTCTGCTGTGCTATGTGGGTTAGCTCACCAGCCAGGGATGGAACTCAAGCTGCAGTGGCTGGCGATAGCTTGATAGCGCTGTGTTTAACCCCTGCGCCACCAGAGACGCCCAAGTTTTGTATTATTTTGTTGTGCTGTTTTCCTCTAGGACAAGGCTTGGCACATTTTAACCAGGATGATAACAGGGAGGGTTTCTGTTGCTCTGCAGCCTGGAGACATAGATGGTGTTGCCTCCTTTAAGCTGTAAGAGGGAGAGAACCAGTTCTCCTCTCCCATAAATGAGAGCAAAGGGCTGTGGCATTGAAGGCTCATCCTTGTGACATTAAATGTGGGATTGAGAGCCCTTCTATAGGTGTCCCTAATGCTAAAAGGATCCTACCCAGGAAGTGATTAAAATCAGAATACAGCAATACAGCAATAAAATATCTAAATAATCAATATCAGTAATGGGATGTTATTAAATGTAGTATGCCAATAAAGTTTATCAATAAATCTTAAAAGACTAAAACTGTGAGTCTCACCCTTGTTCCACCCTTGCCATAGTGAAGAACAGCACCACTGACTGTTCCTACCTCAGAAATAAAAATCAGTGGTCTCAGGCTATCAGGGTGCATTTCCCACAGTGGCTTTAGCATCTTGTTTTAATTTGCAGTATTCTTTAATTTCCTCCAAATTGCTCTCCAGTAACAAAAGGTAATTTTCCTATCCACATTTGGCAATTGTGAGAACATTTAGCCACTTGAAAGTCATGTGGTGGCACAGTAAAGAAAAGACACGAGGTAGTTAAAAATTTGAAGAATATGTCAATTGGTAAAATTAGATAAAAAGTTACGCTGTGTTCTGCCCTACATTTGGACTAGCGCAAGTGAGGCAAACTTTTCTAGGCAAACTGCTGAGGACTGCCAATTTAACAAGCTGTTCCATGCTGCAAGGGACATATTTATGGACATACTTTCAACAAGACGTACCTAGTGCTACCAAGCTGTGCTGTACTAAAGAGCAGAAAGAAAGAACGATAGATTAAAAAAATAATAAAAGATTTCACACATGGGTCCTATTAAAATCAGATCAAGTATTCTAAAATTTACAGGCAAAAATATTTAAAATAATGACAGGGTTGTTGCATGATCTAAGAAGAAAACACCCGGGAAATGTAAAAGATAAGATTGACACAGCATGTTTAGCTCAGGCTGTTGTACAACAAGGCTCTTGAAGGGAGAGAAGAAAAGCCAAACTACGTTGTGAATATTCTCATTTTTAATCAGTTGGGTCAACATGACTAGTGCTATTTAAAACCCAGGCTTATCTCATGCATGTTTTTCAATATGAAGATGACTGTTCGCAAAATCTTTCGAGAAAGGTTGAATTCTTGTCTCTTAATCTTTCAATGATCCAAAAGTCGCCTAAAGTCACTATTAGCACTAGTATTTATTACAAGAAGCCATTGGCTATGCCCTATGATAATGCTTCCTATGCTGGAGAATGTGTTTGTGATACAGAGAAGTCAGAACTGCTCTTTATCTAAACCTTGCCACCTACTTCTATTTCTGCAACTGGAGAAATCAAGTCAACTTAGAATTCATTTTCTTTGTTCTGGAAAGAAAAAATATTTCTCTCGGACAGAGTGTACAACCATCAGTAGTGGTGGTGGCCTGACAAGACCCTGCAGTGCAGTGGCTTTGGTGATTGGAGCTATCACTCTCACACATGTATTCATTTACACGCATCAATTTACTTATTACAGAACCATTTAGGAGGAAACAAACAGGATCAAGAGAATTTAACTTTGATAATCAATGTTGTTGCTGTGTTTTGGATGGTCATATGTATTTATCAGTATATACTCTTCCTGTAAAGGGCCACATAGTGAATAAATTAGACTTGTGCTCACCAGGTCTCGCTACAGGTCCTCAACTCTGCTGCCCCAAAACAGCTGTAGACTGTATGTAAACAAATGAACATGGTTATGTCAAATAGAATTTTACTTGAAAAATGGGTGGCATGCTGGATGTAGCCTGTAGCAGGGTGAATCCAACAGAGGCTGACTGCATGGGGACAAAAAGATCTTCCAAGAAGAAGTCTGTAGAAGGAAAGGAGTCCAAAACTGGAAACCAAATTCTCAGATCTGGGATACTGGAAAGAATTTCTGACCCTACGCAACAAAATGACTAAGGCTCCTTCCCTTCTGATAGCTGATCAGAAACTCTGCGTACCAGGGCAGGACTGTGGGTATGAGAACTGAAAGAGCCACTCTGCCTTTATCTAATTTTACTTTTTATCTAATTTTACCAATTGACATATTCTTCAAATTTTTAACCTCCTCATATCTTTTCTTTACAGTGCTCTAATCCTAGGGGGTAGGCAGCTGTCCCACTTAGGTGTGCTATTCTACTCCCTTCCCCACCCACTTGCTGAGAAGCTGCCAGTGACCCAGGGATGGTCTTGACAAAGAAGCCTATAAATAGGCCGGGCTTCAGCTCCCAAACTTCTCGTGTTTGCTGTTGAGAGTAACAACAGTAGCAGAGACAGCAGCTCTTTAGTAGTCTAGGTAGATATCCTAGCTTCTTTCCCTGTAAAGTGATAATATATCTATGAAGATACACTTTGGATCATCAAAAAAGTTTCCTGTGGGCCTTTTTTTTTAACACAATACTATAAATTAGGAGGTAATTGTATGAAAATACAATTATTATAAGTTAAACATCATAGTAAATGTGACCTCATTCTGTACCCTAACCTGGATTGGGGTGCATATTGACTGTAGTTATTAAACTGATGGCACAAATAGAAAAATGTTTCTTTGTCCTTTGGACTAACGTATTAATCTCACGGGACCTATGGGTTCAGATTCTCTCCTGAGACTGGGACTGTGACGCAATTATTAAAGATCTGCTTAGGTAGAAATGAGAATAACTCAATAGATTAAAAAGTCAGCATAGATTAGAAGAAGGTGGTCTCCAGAGATCTAGTCTAGATTCACTTATAGAAACAAATTATTTCCACTAGTCACTCTAGCCAATGAGGCAAACCTGGATTTTATTTCACACTAAAAGCAGTTTGAATCCTTTGGCAGTTCATATTTATACACCCTAGAAGTAATCAAATTGCATATTCACTCGTTGCTTTTTTTCATCCGGTACAGCACATGAGGTAGATGGGGAAAGTGTTCTTACCACCAGCATTTTTTCAGATGTAGTAACTAAAACCCAAAAAGTTTCAATGATTTTCTCAAGGTTCTAGAAGAGCAGGTTTCCATCTCACTGGTTTCTATCTTAGCTCAGTTGAATCCAAATCCCACATCCCCACCACCTAGTTGCCCCAGCACCTTTCTTCATTCAGTCTCTTAACCTCATGACTCTTCACCAAAGGGAGCCTGGAAATACACTGACATGGAGCAACTCAAATATTTCCTGCCACTATCTCTTCGCTATTGCGAGCTGCCCAGCGTTGCACTTGCTAACCAGCTACTGACCATCTATTTCCTTCCCACAGACTGGTTCGAACTCCATTTGGAACAAAGTAGAAAGAATCATAGAAGGGAAACCGGAGAACGCAGAGCACACAGCCAGGGGATACACAATTTCCTGAGAACTGTGCCACTCCAGGTCTAGCTATGCTATGCATTGCTATTTCACAGCAATGCTATGAAATCTAGAAGGCAGTTATCTGCCTTCTCTGTGCCTCAATTCCCTTATTTGTAGGTTAATGACAGTATCTACTCCAAGGAAATGCAATATGGATTAATTGACTTAAAATGTAAAAAGTACTTGAAGCGATTCTGCTATACTGTATTTAATGAGTACTAGTGAACAAGTATTTTTTTTTTTATCTCTCTGGTTTCTATTTTCTCTCTATTAATAAGAAGCCACAATTTGTATCCAAATTGTTAGAGAGATGAATGATATTGTTTTGTAAAGTACTGGTCAAATTGTCAACTATCTTGTTAATCACCTCCTTTACTAAAGTCCTGTATCACACGGTGCAATTTTAGGACTAACAAGCAGAGTTAATAGGCTCTTCCCTTATCAGAAATGTCAGGAAGTGATTTATATAACATGTAAATCCGACCTGATTACCCCTTCTTCAAATTCTTCCATCACACTCCAGGAAAAAAAAACAATGCCATCATTTGCTCCATCTCTAGCAGTGAAAATCCTATGCATTCAGAATTTTCAAATAATTGCTACTGTTTATTGAGTTCTCACTCTGTGCTATTCCCAGTAAGTTACATACATTATCTCATTTAATCCCCACATAAGTGCCCTAAGTATAACAAGCCCAGTTTTACACAGGAGGAATCTAAAACTCAGAGAGGTTAAGTTATCTGTCCCAAGTCAGTAGCCAGCAAATAATGAAAGTGATTCAGTCCAGGTCCCTATGATGCCAAAGACCATGTCTTTAATCCACGGTTGTCACACTCTTCCCCCAAATAGATTCTTTCCCTACTCTGAAACACTATACTTCACTATATTCTTTTCATGGAAATACAATTCTACTTCAAATTGCATTTTTTTTTTCATAGCTTATCTGTGGATTTACAGGCTTCTGAAAAATAAAGGATAGGCCTTGTGCAACTGTAAATACATCCCAGTTGCCTGGGAGTGGTAGACACTCAGGATGACCAAGAGGGAATAACAAATTCACAACTTGCTGAAGCTTTCAGTGCCTTATCTGAGAAAACTGAAATCCTTTCTTTACAGGATTCTGATGAAAGTTGTCAAATGACAAATAAAAAAGTTGTTAAATAATACAATTGAGTAACAAATTTGATGTCCCTTGTTGAAGGGAAAACAATCATGAATCAGGGGAGTACAATGTTTTACAAGCAGTAGAACAATCATCCCCAGGGACTTTTGCATAACAGAGAGTTTTATAAAGAGTGAAAAAAGTGAAGAAACAAGGAGTGATTGGCTAGACAGTTGAGGATTTCCTTATATATCTATTTGGTTCTATTTTCCTGGGAAATGTTAGCAATTTCCTTATATATCTATTCAGATCTATTTTCCTGGGAAATGTTAGCTGACTAAAGCAGAGCTGGAGAATTGTGATTGGTGTGCTAGGTTTCTGGACTATGAGGCATTTCCTGTAAGTGCAGTTTGACTTAGCTTTAAATTTGCGACATGACCTGGGTCACAATGAAACTGGGGAAGGTTCATTCACAAACCTGCCTGAACGAGTTCTTGTGAGCTCAACTTCCAAAGAATAGAATGAGCTGCCACAGGCATCAGTAAGGAAAGACAAGGGCTCAGAGAAGTGAGAAAAGAGCCAGAAGTTGGGGCTTCCCTGGTGGCACAGGGGTTAAGACGTAACCTATGAAGCAATCCACAGCCACTGCAGTACGAGTTTGATTCCCGCTGCCCAGGGAGAAACCCACATGGCGGGACAGATCTCTCCTGTCTCGCCCGCTGCTCCCCTCAGCAGTGTACTTCGGTCTTTCTGCCTGTTCTGTTCCCTGCTCTGTCTCTGGTGAATCCTCTCATCGCCCCTCCCCCGTATCTCCAGCCTGCCCCCAATTCTTGTATAAAAAATAAAATCTTTAAAAAAAAAAAAAAGAGTCAGGGCCTCCCCTGGTGGCGCAGTGGTTGTGCGCTGGGCTGTGAAGCTGTCCGCAGCCTCTGCAGCGCCAGTTCGATCCCTGGCTACCGCGAGTGTCCCACATGGCACGCAGACCTCTCCTGTGGTGCCCGCTGCTCCCCTCAGCAGTGTATTTCGTCAGTCTGCCTGTTCCGTTCCCTGCTCTGGCTCTGGTGAGTTCTCTCACCCTCCTGCGCTTCTGACTGTACCCAGTACTTGTATAAATAAATAAATAAATTTTGAAAACAAAAGTCAGAAGTTTATTATAGAGTTAGTGCACAGTGCCTGCAGTGGAGGGCTTTCAAGGGACATACTCGAGGGACATTTCTTCAGGCTGCCTTTTATATAACACCTTGTTTGTCTAGGGTTTCTGGCTTATGGGTTCATTAGCCTCTGCTGAGGTGTGATGCTTAATTTCCAGCTATTGTTTTCACCCTGGTCAGATATTTTCTAGGTTTATTAGCAGGAATCAGTGGGGGTCTGTTATCAGGAATAGGTCAAGTGTATAGAAATCTACTGGGTGCTTATCTTACTATCAGCCTCAACAAGAAAACCTCCATTTTGTGGATCTGAATAGACAAATTGCTATAATAGGGCTAGATGTCATTTTGAAGAGTTGTTGTGTTCAGAGAACGAGGTCCATGGATTACCTCTGAGAAAAGTTTCACCAGAGTTCCCCTTTAGTGGCAACATGGAAAGTTTCTCCATGAGGCAGAGAAGTTTAATTATATCCAAAATGGCAGGTTTAGTATACAAAAAAAAGGAAAGGGACGAAAAGGATGCTTGCAAAGACATAATCAGGCAGAAAGAGCTGCTCCTGAAAGGGACATGTTTGTTAGGAAAAGGAAAAAGACAAAGAGGCACCAGTATAGTCACAGTCAGGAAGAACAGCTGCATCTTGCCAGTGCAGAAATTGTACTTGTAAGTAAGTGTTCCTCTCATCAAGAGGGGTTCATTCCTTTGTGGAATTGTTATGTTTTGTTAAATTAATTACTTCTAGGGTGTGACTAGCTTGATTTGTAAGGACCAGTGATTTTGTACAATGGCCCCCAATCTCCATATCCCCACCTCTGGTCTGCACCTCTGATACATTCTATAGCAGTCTGATACTTGATACATAGGTTGGCAACAAGGATTATTCATTTTTATAGTGGCTTAACAACTATGTCCATCATTTCTACCCCCACCTCCAGTTTCTCATCTTGTGATGTCTCCATCCTAAATTTTCTACTCTTCTCCATCAAATCGATTAAGAGAACAAAGTTCAAATCACTCTGAAAACAGTATTACCAGCTTGGTGACAGAGTGATATGTGCAGTAGACTGGTTTTTAACCAAGAAAAGCGAATCAGTGGGAATGTGAGCACAGAGAGAAGGAAGCCTGAACTACTTGATCAATTTCCCTGGAAACTGAAATTTTAAGGAAAATAATTTGAAAAGTAGTAATGTAACAATGTGAAATCTGCAGAAAGGGGAGGTTTCAGACTTCCTGCCCCACCCAAGGAAGGTTGTAGCTGAGTGGTGAGGAGAAGGTAGAAAAGAGACTGGGAAAAGGACTTAGGAAGAAAAGAAGGAAAAAAGCAAAAACCAGGAGGAGGCACATGGAGCAGAGAGGCATGTGAAGAAGCCACCGAAGCCAAATGCTGGACCTGGTCCCTTCTGCCCTTTCCTATGGCTCCCCACTAGAAGGTGCCTTAGACTTGTGGCAGGATTTGGGGCCTCAGTGGTCCTGCTTTGGGCCCACCCTGTCTGGGCATATACCTGTGAGGGAATGGGTAACTTTGGGTGTTTAATTGTAAACAATTTTAACTATATTCTTTCTCTTCTTCTCTCTCTATTGTACACTAACTTTATTAAAGTTCTTTTCTATTTAAGGTTTTATGCACCAAGAAAATGTCTTTATGTGACGGATGGCAGAACCCACGTAGAGCAAGCATGTTTGGGGATCTTGGGATACCTCTCATTCTGCCTGCGAACAATAAAGTGAATAGAGAGGAAACAGTGCAAAAGGAAGATAGAGAAGTACAGTGAGGGGATTGTGTGCTGTTAGTCCTGTACTGGAAACCCTAATGCGGAGCAGACTGCTTATCCTTAACTTCTCTGGTCCCCCTGTGCTCTGGCCCACACATCAGTGACTCAAGTGGCCACTCAGGGTGAAAGTCCTGTTCAGGTCAGCCCCTGTCAGCAGGCCTTCCAGAAAACCAGAACATTCATCAGGGGTAGGATTCGCAAGCAGGGATTTGTCAAGCTCCCCTGTGGCATACTATAGCTCTAGAAACCACTCTAGGTGAGTTCTGTGAGAGGCTGACTAGCTTCATCAATTCTTAATAAAGCTTTGCCAAGTTTGCCAAAGGAGACTTCACTGGGAGAACAGCTTGTATCCTTGACAGCAGAAAATCAAAATTAAAAAAAAAATCTTTTGTTGTCTGTCAAGAATTCCATAGAAATAATAGATGCCTGGGCCTCCCCTGGTGGTGCAGGCGGTTGAGTATAGTGCTGTGAAACTGTCCACAGCCTCTGCAGCGCGGGTTCGATCCCGGCAGGCCAGCGAGAATCCCACATGGGGCAACAGACCTCTCCTGTCGCGCCCGCTGCTCCCCTCAGCAGTGTATTTCATCAGTCAGCCTGTTCTGTTCCCTGCTCTGTCTGGTGGATCCTCTCACCCTCCCGTGCATCTGGCCTGTACCCCGGTTCTTGTATAAATAAATAAATAAATCTTAAAAAAAAGAAAAAAGAAAAAAAGAAATAATAGATGCCTAAAAACACCAGGAAAAGTATTTTCCTCCCACACCATGAGTTTGCTTCCAAAGGGGATTGACAGAGTGTTAGGGGGAAAGGATGTCCTGAGCAAACTCCAAGAGGGCAGAGGGTTTCTGAAAATGTAAAATCTTAGTGGGCAACAAAGACCCTCCAAGTGAATGGGACACAAGTTCCAACACAAAAATTGCCTCTCCCAAGAATCCAGGAAGTGTTTGCAGCTTTAAGTCAACATTTCAAAACAAAACAAACACTGCAGAAAAGGGCAACTCTGTCTATCTCAGGTCCAAGGCAGAGTCCCAGCCCTGGTCTAGATTCCACTGACTACAGCACCCGAGCAGAGCCCCCCTAGCGCGCAATTTGCCTGGGGCTTCCTGGGGGCTAGGGAGTGAGGTTCTTAAAATGATGCAAAGTGTCTGCGGTGTCCTGGCCTTTGAGCTGTGAACCCTCTGCCTTCACCAGGCCCTTTGTTACAAAAACTAGCCCAGGGAGGCTGAGATTGACTTGCCTGCTCTTTAGAGAAAACAGAGGATGTGGGGAGAGGGAGGGAGAGGGCGTGGGGCCCTAGGGAACAGGCAAAAATGAAGCTTTCAGGTTCAAAGGGATTATTTTGCATAAGAAAACACAAGAAGACTAGAGGATTGGTGGTTGGCATTCCCCTCCCCCTCCTTAATATCTGCTCAGAAAAAAAAAAAAGTCAGGATTAAAACCATCGGCCTCTGGGACACCTTTAAAAAATCCTTTTCTTCTATGTCCTTATGTGCAAGGGTAAAGACCAGCTTTCTATGTCCAACCCGCTAGTGCTGAAGGGAGGGCGAGCTGTGGGGCGCCCAGCCGGAGCCTCTGTCCTCTGCCTGCTCCCGATTCCATGGCCTGAGGCGATGGTTTGCATTTTTAGGACAACAGCCGGCTATCTGCAAGCAGGAGACCTCTCGTCAGGCTTCATTACTGCACACAAAATGACACCAGAGCCGGGGCTCACAACTGAGCGGATGGAGTGTGGCTGAGTCATTGCCTCACCCTGAAAATGCAACCCCCTTCTTCCCACCGGCTCACCCACCTATTGCCCAAAAAACCCGAGCTTTGTTTTTGTATTCCTTGCCCTCCCTTGGAGCACAACGCTCCAGCAGTAGAAATTAGGCTTTGCACTTTGCTTATTGTTTGGTTCATAAATTTCCTGAGAGACTTAAGAGAACTGTATTTGCCAACTTTGTTAGTTCAGTAGCATCCTTTTTCCTCCTTCCCCACTGATATGCTCTGGAGTTTGTCTCCACTGCACCATCTCCTGATCTAAGGCAGGATGATTTACTTGACATTAGGAGCACAGATAGCTGGGAACATAGACCCATCTCCTTACAAGGTCATTTAAACCTATTAGTCACCTCCCTAATTGCAGAAGTCTCATGTGTCTGACCTAAATCATAACTACCCCTTCAAAAAGAAATCCCACAGCCAGCAATTGCAGATATCACCATTAAATTCCATCTATTAAGAACTGATGTCACTCAATGTACCTTTCAACAAGAATAAATCTGTTTGCATTGGCCAGAAGAAAAAAAGGGCATGATGATTTGTTCGACACTGATACACCAAACATTCTAAGTCAGGATATCAGAATAAGGATATGCAAGTACACTAAAATTACTGGATATTTCAGAGGAAAACATTTAAATGTAATTAGCCTGATAGATTGACCTTGACCTTGAAGATTCAGTAAACTTTCTAGAGTGCCTTGGCTTCAACATATATGGCAATCAGATGAATCCAATGTCTAAATCTTTAATGTGATACTGGAAACTAAAAGCAAACCACAAACCACAGGCTAACAAGGAAGTATGGAAATAAAAATGAAGGTTTGACATACCAGCATTTCTTACCAGGTACAGTACCTAGGGTAGATGTGCAGTTGCTATAACAATGAAACACCATATACGGAGTCTTACATATAACAGAAGCTTATTTTCCCTTGTTCAGCAGAGCTGAGGTCAGGAAGCCAAATTGACAGAGTAGGTCTGCTCCACAGAGTTATTCAGGAATCTAAGGTCCTTCTACCTCACTGATTTGGCAATTCCAATGACAGTCATTCTCAAGCTTTAATGCAGAGGTAGCCAAAGGTTTTCTATAAAAGATTATATGGTAGGGCCTCCTCGGTGGTGCAGCGGTTGAGTGCTGGGTTGTGAAGCTGCCCGCAGCCTCTGCAGTGCCAGTTGGATCCCCGGCCACCAGCGAGGGTCCCACATAGTGCACAGAACCCTCCTGCCGCTCGCTCCTCCCCGCAGCAGTGTACCTCGTCAGTCTGCCTGTTCTGCTCCCCACTCTGGCTCTGGTGAATTCTCTCACCCTCCCACGCTTCTGACTGTACCCAGTGCTTGTATAAATAAATAAATAAATCCTTAAAAAAAAAGAAACATTAAAAAAAAGATTATATGGTAAATATTTTAGTCTTTGTAGCCCATATATTGACTCAGTTATATATTCTTTCTTGGTTTTGTCTTTTTTGTTGTTGCAACTCTTGAAAATGTGGAAATTATTCTTAGCTCACCAGTTGAACAAAATCAGGCTGCTCCTGGGTTTTGACTCAGAGGCCAAAGTAAACCAGTCCCTGCTTTGGGGAATCAGAATGACCTGAAGAACTTTTTAAGCCCATGCCAGAGTTTCTGATTTAGTTGGTTGGAATGGGACCCAAGAATTTGCAGTTCTAACAAATTCTCATGTGATGCTGATGCTAATGGTTTGGCCACACCTACACAACCTTCATGATCAAAGTTGAATCTCCTACTCATGCATGTTCTAGCACAAAAGCATGTCAAGAAAATGTCACTTATGTGTCTGGCTAAGAAATTGTACACAACATTTTCACTTAAATCCCACTGACCTGATATTAGTTGTATGGCTTTGATGGGCTGCAATGGAAGTTGGGAAATGTAGATTATAAATGAACGTTCATGAGTCCCACTACAACTTAAGAGGTTTTGTTAATAAGAGGAAGAAAAGGAGAATTCTCTTTGTATAATGGTACATTCTGCCACACCAAGAAGGAAGGGGACCAGTGGAAATTCTTCCACACTTTGTCAAACCTCACAGTGACTTCCTAGACTTATTGTGTATCTCTCCGCTATATTGACAGACAAAAAGTAAAATCCTGGCACAGTCAATGTGAGGTTTTAGCAAGAACACATAGCAGACAATCACTGTAAGGGAAAATTTAAGCTCCCATTTCTTAAATAAATAATTGTTTTATGAGACCCTCATGGTGCCAGAAATTCTACAAGTTTCAATTCATTGTTTCAGATCCTTCAGGCTTAGTCATCTTAGTGAGTTTCTAGAAACATATCAACTTGTAGTAAAATAATGACAACAACAATAATAATAAATCTGTTTCATATTATATACCAAATCAATATCAGGTAGAGAAAATATAAAAATAACCATAAAATTACTTTATAAAAGGTTTTCTTTATTTTAGGATATACTTGTATACATCTACTTCACAAATCCTAAAGCAGGAAAACATTCAAGTGGTGGTGAAGAGAATATCAGGAAAAGGTTATCTGATCTGACTACAACAAAATAAATTAAGCCACATTCATTAATATTTCCCCTCAAAATAAAGATCAGTACAGAGGCAGTGGAAAATACTTGCAACAATTGCTACAGCAAAATGTTAATATATTACCCAAAGGACATAAAAGGCAATTTTCAAAAGAGGAATATGCAAATAACCAAAGAACATAAGAATACATGTTTTTTTATTTATAAACAGCATATTCAAATTCAAATGTTCATTTTCTTCTATTAAATTGGCAATTTATTTTTTAAATGATACACAAATTGGTGAATGTTAGGGAAAAGGGCACACATTCTGTGCTAATAGAGACATACTTGTAGTTTAGTTATATTCATTAAAAACTTTCAACATGGGGCCCTCCCCAGTGGCGCAGCGGTTGAGCCCTGGGTTGTGAAGCTGCCCGCAGCCTGTGCAGCCCTGGTTCGATCCACAGCCGCGGGGCAAGGGTCCCACATGGCGCACAGACCTCTCCTGCCGCCTGCTGCTCCCCTCAGCAATGTGCTTCAGTCCTTCTGCCTGCTCTGCTCCCTGCTCTCGCTCTGGTGAATTCTCTCACCCTCCGGCGCTTCTGACTGTACCCAGTGCTTGTATAAATAAAATAAATAAATAAATCTTTAAAAAAAAAAAAAAAAAAAAAAACTTTCAACATGATCCTGCTTCCTGGAACTCATGCCCCATGTCATGCTCTTCCCTGACTATCTTCTTATGTCTTACCAATAGGTGATGTCATATGTATTGCTATTGTAATAAGCCTGACTGATGTAAAGTTGGGAGCATTCATTATAGTGACTTGTTAGCAATAACAAGCAACCACTTGTTGATGAAGACTCTGATGAAGAGACAAGAACAGATAAAACCTGGCTGTGTGGAGAGGCCTGTTCTAAATTAAAATTAGCAAATGGTCCTGATAAGATGCTACTGAGAAGTGCCATAAATATTGGCATCAAAGTTGAGGCAATTTGAGATGATTATGGACTCTATGCCTGTGGTCCTGACATCTTCTCCAGAGTTTGGTGAGACGTTATGGTGACTCTGGCCTGAAAAGTAGCACCCCCATCCGACTTCCAGACAGAAGATTCTTGGAGCCGTCCAGAGAATGTCCACTCATTCTGCATTATCATTTCCCCATACATTGCCAAGGGGTTGTTATCTTCCCTCCTTTTTTCCTGCCAGTTTAAGTGAGAATCTTCCCCCTCTCCAATAATTAATATTGTGATTGTGTACATTTGGCTTCAGTCATGAGTGAACCTGTCCCACTTCTCAGAAGTTCGCACTGTAGAGCTCCCAAACCTGATATAACAAATGAATGCATCCAAAAAAACAGGATATTGTGATTGTGTAATTATGCCCCATTAAGACTGTCCTGGGGCCTCCCCGGTGGCGCAGCGGTTGAGCGCTGGGTTGTGAAGCTGCCCACGGCCTCTGCGGCGCCGGTTCGATCCCCGGCTGCTCTCCAGCCACCGGAGGAGGGTCCCACATGGCGCGCAGACCTCTCCTGCCGCCCGCTGCTCCCCTCAGCAGTGTACTTCGGTCCTTCTGCCTGCTCTGCTCCCTGCTCTGGCTCTGGTGAATTCTCTCACCCTCCCGTGCTTCTGACTGTACCCAGTGCATGTATAAACAAAACAAACAAACAAATAAAATAAATAAATAAAACATGCCTCTATTTAAAAATAAATAAATAAATAAATAAGGTTTCTATATAAAAAAAAAAAAAAGACTGTCCTGTTGGAGTATGTTTCTCTCTCTCTTGCAGTATGGAACAAAGCAGGTTGCTATGTTGTGGCTTGTCTGTGCAGGGAGTCCACATGACAATGAACTTTCAGGCTCCCACTTGTAGCTGAAGTTACCTGTAGGCTATAGCAAGCACAAAAATGAGCTCAGTCTTACAACAGCAAGGAAGTAGATTCTTCCAGCAATCTGAGAATGTTTGGAAATGGGTATTTCCCAGTACAGCCTTAGTTAAGAACATCACCCCCGTTGATGACTGATACCTTGATTGGCACCTTGAAGAAAGAGAAATAAATTTGCACCCACGCTTTACCCACAGCTACTGATATTAAAAGAATATGTTTTTTAACATTCTAAGTTTGAGATAATTTGTTATGCAGTAATAGCTACTAACATGTATATCATTACTCAAATATTCTACATTCAAGAATTTAAAGAAACTTAGCCATGTGGATTTCCATCTACAGAATACTCCATCCAAAAGCTAGTCATACATATTTTTTAAAATGCATATGGGGGCCTCCCCTGGTGGCTCAAGTGGTTGAGCACCACGCTGTGAAGCTGTCCGCAGCCTGCAGCACCGGTTTGATCCCGGCCAACCAGAGAGGGTCCCACTTGGTGCAACAGACCTCTCTTGTCGCGCCCACTACTCCCCTCAGCAGTGTATTTAGTAAGTCTGCCTCTTCTGTTCCCCTCTCTGTCTCTGGTGAATCCTCTCAACTTACCGGGCATCTGGCCTGTACCCAGTTCTTGTATAAAATAAATAAATAAATCTTTAAAAAGAAAATAGAAAATAAAATAAAATGCATATGGAACATCTTACAATATGCTGTATGTTGGGATACAAGTCAATTGTCAATAAAACTATGAAGATCAAAATTATACAAAGTACTCTTTCTGCCCATAATGCCATAAAGTTAAAATTCAACTGTAGAAAAAAGAAAAATAGGAAATATGAAAACAAAGACTAAGTGATAAGCTACTCAACAGCTATTGGATAAAAGAGGAAATCAAAACATCAAAAAAAAAATACCTTGAGATGAATGAAAATTAGAATATAAGCTACCAGAATCTACAGAACTATGAGACTCAACTCTTACAGCAAGAGATATTAAAAGAAATTTATTGGATTACCTCAAATTAAAAAGCTTTTACACAAGGAAAGAAAATATAAGATTAAAGTGATACCCTATTGAATAGAAAAAACATTCATATAATCCATAACGGATAAAAGGTTAATATTCAAGACATATTAAAATAAGTCATCCAATTCAACAATAAAAAACCCAATTAATAAATGGACAGCAGATATGAACAGACAACACACCAAAGAGGATATCCAGATGGCTAATAGACATATGAAAGTGTTCATCATTGGGCCTCCCGGGTGGCGCATCACGTTGAGCGCCGCATTGTGAAGCTGTCTACAGCCTCTGCAGTGCGGGTTCAATCCCAGCCAGCTGGAGAAAATCCCACATCGCATGGCAGACCTCTTCTGTCACACCCGCTGCTCCCCTCAGCAGTGTATTTCTGTCGTCTGCCTGTTCTGCTCCCTGCTCTCCCTCTGGGGAATCCTCTCAACCTCTCACGCCTCTGGCCTGTACCCCAGCTTTTGTATAAAAATAAATAAATCTTTAAAAAAAAAAGTGTTCATCATTGCTTCCAATAAGAGAGGTGTGGGTTAAGACGAAGAGATACCATCACAAACCAATGAGAATTTCAAATATTAAAAACACCTCCAACAGCAAGTGCTGGAGAGTATGCAGAAAAAAAGAAACCCTTCTACACTGTTGGTAGGAATGTAGACTAGTGCAGCCATTATGGAAGGCAATCTGGATTTACCTTAAAGAAACTGAAAATGGAAATCCCATGGGACCAAGTAATCCCACTTTTGGGCTTTTTCACAAAGAATATGAAGTCACCAACACAAAAAGCAGTATATTCATAGTAGCATTATTTACAAGAGCTAAGACATGGAATTAACCTAAATGGCCATCAACCAATGATTGGATCAAGAAAATGAGTTATGTCCACACTATGAAATACTATTCAGCTGTGCAAAAAGTTGAAATGCAACTATTTTCAAGAAAATGGAGAAAATATAAGAGGATTATATATAGTAAAGTAAGCCAGAACAATAAGAACAAAGACTATTCATGTAAATTGCAAATTATTTGATAAAAATATGTAGAAAAGTTAGTGGGCATTAAAAAACTCTGAGGCCTCTGAGGTTAAGAGGGAGGGGGAAAGAAAAGAAATAAGGGTGAATAAGGGATGATGGTGTGTGGGGGGAAAGTAAAGAAAATAAGTTTGATAGTAATATTTTAGACTTTGCAGGCAATAATAATAATAAGTGAAAATATAGTTTCCAAACTGGCTTGCACAACAAATTCCCATTTTAATTTCAAAAATTTTATACATGTATAGAATACCAACCTTGAAGTTACACACCAAAGTGATAATAATAGTTATGCTTTAGTTATAGAATCACAGATTTTTTTATTGTAAGATATGTATTTCAGCAGTGTTCTACACTGAATTTCTCATTTCTATGCATTAAAACAATAACCTAAAATAAATTTTAAACACAAAATAGGGAGAAGAGTCCCCAGCTCCATGAAAAAGATAATACTGAAGTACCATCTAAGTTGTTTTATGGTTTTAAATATGCGATGCAAATATCTCCAGAAACTAGTAACGACACTACCATTTCTTGAGCATTTACAATGTGTCGGGCATGTGCTATGAATTTGGAGTATACATTTGTTCATTTAATAGTGAGTCCAGTATTAGATTGACTTCGTATGTCCAGAGAAAAGAGCAGCCTTTACTCGTGGATGTTCTGCTACTTTACTCCTTATTACAAGGAAATAATAGGTGAGGCACCTCCTGAGCAAATGCAAATCACTGGTCACCCAGAACCCAGATCAACTAGTTCAAATGTTGTTCTTGGCACTGGTTCAAAATCCATCAACTAGATTTACCATTGCATAGCAGTTCTCAAAACCTTGCAGTTTAGGTTCCAAGGAGCCACCCTCGGGCTTCCCAGAGAGACGTTCTTTATTTGTTGTGGCGTCTACCACAAAAATAGAAGAGGCCCTTACAGCACACTTTCCCCTTGAATGACTGAAAACAACAGTTGCTCTTACAGATGCATGGAAAGAGCAAAGATATTTCAGTAGACTTAAGGACAAACTAAAAATTACCAGTTCCTCATAGGAGTTATTCGTTCTGCAAGAGAGCAATTGAAGGTTAGCTCATTCCAAACTCTATCTCACTTTGCAAGCTGAGGTTTATCTTGCTTTAATGACCGTGGGCAAGTCATGTAATGTCTTGGACTCATTTGCCCCTTCTGTAAAATAAATGTTTGCTATCTTTATAATTAAAGCCTGCTCAGAGTGATCTCTCAGTTCCTATTATATTGAAGGCATGTGATTCTGAAACAGATCCCCACAGCCAGGTGTTTTATTAGTCAAAAAATGGTTAAAGGAATGCTAGTGGACATACCTATAACGCTGATTCAATGAATGAGTAAAACTTTCAGAGATTTATATATAGAAACTGGACTTGAAGAAAATCTTTATAGATGATTTCCTTTTCATTAACTCTATATATGTCTAGTATAATGCACTCAACTGACCTTCCAGTAGAGTTCTATAGATCTACTCTATGAAGGCAAGTTACCTGCTCGTACATTAGCAAGAGAATAAAACACCTGCCCTTTGACAACTACAGAGAATCCCTTCTCAGAAGGTCACTTTTATTGTTTCTAAGCCTGTCTAAAGATTTTCCATCTGAGAAAGTACAACAATGACATCTGTTCATTCTTCAACATAGACTAACCTTTTATCCACGATTTTTCAATATTTAAACAAAACAGCCAAAACAAAGCTGCATGTCAGTGTTAACCTTGTGAACTTAAAACCCTGCACCTGTACAACTACTAATTAACATGTTCTGTAACAAAGCTGGTAGGTAATGGTGACATTCACACCTCTTAATTGGTGTGATTAGCAGTCCTTTTGTTACAAGCCATTAGCAGCTCTCCTCAAGTGTAAAATGCCACAGGTAAAGGGACATTGGTAATGGGTGGAATGAAGGTGGAAAGGTGAGAGTGAACAAAAGTTTATAAAGCATATATGGATGATTTAGGGGCAAGAAAAAAATATGGTCACTGTAAGAAACCGGCTTAAACTGGTAAATATGTAGAGTGCACCTTACTGCCAAGGTCAATCTTGATGTTTTAAAAATAAATCTATTCTCCTCCCCAACCCTGGCCTTACCTCGCAATTTGGTAAGACCCCACTTTCACCAAATTTAATTATGAATGTTGAAATCCAAATCAATGTTTCTTTTTTAAAAATGAAGGTATGTTGGGCTTCCCCGGTGGCGCAGCGGTTGAGCGCTGGGTTGCGAAGCTTCCTGCAGCTTCTGCAACACCAGTTCGATCCCCGGCCACTGGGTAAGGATCCCACATGGCGCGCAAACCTCTCCTGCCGCCCGCTGCTGCCCTCAGCAGTGTATTTCGTCAGTCTGCCTGCTCTGCTCTCCGCTCTGGCTCTGGTGAATTCTCTCACCCTCCTGCACTTCTGACTTTACCCAGTGCTTGTATAAATAAATAAAATAAAATCTTTAAAAAAAAAGAAGGTACGTCTGGGAGCATTTGCCTTCCTAACAATAAGCCATGTTGTTTACTATGAGATTCTTGAGCACAAATATCCTTGGGTTTTTTTAAACAGAGGCAAATTATATCGGGCTTTTCAGGAATACAGGAAACAAGATACACTTCTATATTTCTTGCATAATACTCTCTTCTGCTTTTCAATAAAGCAATGGGAGTTTCCCTTTCTGTTAATTGAATAACTTCCTATGTATCCTGTGTTGCAAAGATGTCATAAATTATCAACAAACTTTCCATCGTTTGTGGAAAGCTCTGACTCTACATATTAATACTTATTTTCAGATTTTTATCTTCCAAACTGGGTTTTTCTATAATTCCCTGATATGTTTATCTTCTTAAAGACATGGCTTCGTATTGTCCATGCAGAAATATTGCTATTCCCATACAAACTAGAGGTTACAGTATTTCTTTATAATGAGAGGAGTTATTGTGTTGTTATTCCAGAACAAAAATTAGCTGTAAATTGTTTATTATCCTCAAGCAGGAACGAAATGTCTCCTCCATCTATAACTCACCAACTTCTAACCCACATATGAATCTGGCCTGGGGCTCCGAGGAGCCCAAGAGCCTCTCTTTCCTGTTTCAGTGAGGAAAGAATTCAACATCAAGACCAGAATTAACAGAAGTGGAAGAGATTTATTGGCAGATAAGAACAGAAAAGCTCTCTGAGCAAAGAGGGTTCCCAAGTGGGTAGCCACTTCGGGGCCCAAAAGCAGGAGTTTATATGGGTATAGAGGGCAAGGGGTGGGGGTTCAGCTGTTGGATGTCTCAGCGTTGTGTCTCTTGCTGATAAGTTGAGGCCCGTGGGGTCTTATAGGTTACTAAAGCCCACTGAGTCTTCCAGGTTACCTGAGCTGTTTATCCAGAATGAGCTTTGGTCTGTTGCTTTAGCATTGTGTTATGGTGTTGGTGTTCTGAACATTCAATTTCTACTGGGTTGAGGGCACCCAATTTCCAACTGATTGTTCCTTATTCAGATTAATAAATGGGCTTAGGACACTTGGGCTTGCCCAACCCCTCTCCTGCCCCAGATTCTAACTAACTACCTGTACCTATTTCCTAACTTCCTCATTCATATACACATGCAAAAAACATAATTACTTAGATAATGTGAATGCATTTGTCAATGAGCTCCCCCTACCCCCATCCCTGCTAAGGTTCCCTTTCACATTTTACTATTTGGGGTTCATACAGTTCTTCTGGGGTGATTATTATAGATTATATGTAATGCTATTTCAATTAGCCCTAGATTCTTTTTATTGAGGGGAGGCAGTGTTCCTCCTTATGTTAACATACTTTTCCCTTAGTTTTTCTACCTTTACTTCATGGACTTATCTCTTTATCAGCTGCCTTTTCATTCATTGAAATTCAGCTTCACACCAATGACTTCAGGTTTTCCAGGTCATTTTTAATTCTTCAACCTTCTCTCACTTCTTATCTTTTTTCCACATTTCCCCATGTTACATTCTTTCTTTAACTAATTTTTTCAGCTATCTATCCATGTCAAACATTAGGAATTAAGACTCTTATTTTACCTTGCTCACAATTTCAAGAGTCAGGAATGTGAGAAGGGTTTATCTAGCCAGCTCACTGACAACATGGCCTCAGCTGAGTAGGTGGTTTGGAGGCCCATTTCTAGGATGGCTTCCTCATGCACATGGTCCCTCGCTCTTCACACAGCATCTCTTCCTCCAGGACTTCTGTGTAAAGCTTGGATTTTCCACAGCTTGGTGGTGCAGGACAGTTACACTTTTTACAAGGCAGCTGGATTCTCCCATTCTCTCAATGCTTCTGAAAGCAAGCATTTCAAAAGAGCCAGGTAGACACTACAAGACCTTACACTTACAGATCAAATAAGTCTCTAAGTACAAGAAATGTTGCTAGAGGGCCTCCCCGGTGGTGCAGCGGGTTGAGCTCCACACTGTGAAGCCGTCTGCAGCCTCTGCAGCATGGGTTCGATTTGCGGCCAGCCAGGGAGAAACCCACAGACCTCTCCTGTCTTGCCCACTGCTCCCCTCAGCAGTGTCTTTGGCCCGTCTGCCTGTTCTGCTCCCCACTCTGTCTCTAGTGAATTCTCTCACCCTCCTGTGCCTCTGACTGTACCCCAATTCTTGTATAAATAAATAAATCTTAAAAAAAAAAGAAAAGAAATGTTGATAGTAGCTCTTGTAGCCATCTTAGATCAGGAGGTGGAAATGAGGTGGGTTAACCATGGCAGAGCATGGCAAAATAAGACAGAAAGAAGCATAGCTCTTGATGAACTGCTTTTCCTACTCCCAGCTCTGTGCTGCATATCATAT
Source organism: Talpa occidentalis (assembly GCF_014898055.3). Lineage (NCBI taxonomy): Eukaryota > Metazoa > Chordata > Mammalia > Eulipotyphla > Talpidae > Talpa > Talpa occidentalis. Next base: position 56,735,034 of record NW_026555331.1, on the reverse strand, counting down.
TTATTTATCTAAAAAGACAGACAAATCTCTATCTTTTTTAGACATTGCTGTTTGGGTTTTCTGTAACTTGGAGTAAAGCCTGGTTCTGATTCACATCTCTGCTGGTAAGTTTGGTTCGAAAATTTAGTAAGCTTAAAACAATCAATTTAGTTTCAACCACTATCCCAACATACACAGTATATAAACTTGCAAAGGCTGATTAAGTTTCACTGGGACAGATCTGTATAAAAAGAATAAGTAACATATGTAAATATCACATCTGAATTTAAATACAGTATCTAACTGCCCTAGATTTTAGAATGTATTCATAGCCTTAAGAGGGGATAGAAACCACTTTATAATCCCTTAAATCCATATAGATTCTATTTACATGTGTTTTTAAAATGTGATATTTTTATGCTATCAGTGATGATAGTCAGGTGCTCTATATTGCAAAATATTCCTCATTGCTCTGGAGAATAAACCAAGACATGGTCAGTGATCTGGCAACTGTCTTAGGGTAGAGGACAAGACAAGATAAATGGGTACCTGAGAAAAGGTACCCATTTATGAAAGTCAGTGAATTCTCTTTTTAAAAATGGCTACTGAACACGGCCACTTTAGTTGAGCATTCACTATCTCTTGATGTTTCGGCTTCCCTTTAGGTGCACAAAGCCTCACACACGCAGTCTGCACTGTCCCAATACCTGCCTGAACTAACTCTTTAAAAATAACATCTGAAAAAAAATTAAAATAACATCTGATCATGTTAATTCACGAGGTAGAATCTTGTGTTGATTCCTTGCTGCCTCTTGCCTGCCATAAAATGGTCTGCATTTTTTCTGTCTTCTTTTCCATGTACTTCCCAGTCCTTTATCCCACTTGCTCTCTAATTAAACACGATGAAATTTTTACCTTTTTTCATATGTGTCATGTCCTTCAATCTCTGCATTTGAAACAGACTGTTTTTTTTGCCTGAAATGCCCCATTTCCAACCCTCAAACTTGTTTTTTAGAAATCTAAAGACTGCATCTCATAGGTCCAAAAGTCTACATAAAAAGGCTGAAAAGACTTTGTCACTATATCAGATGAAGTTCTCACTTCATCCCTGTGCATATTCTGCTTTTAGTTCTACCCCTGCTACAACACTTTACTATGTGATACTATAATTGATCTGCCTTCAAGTCTGATTGTCCTAACTTGTGATATACTCCCCCTGGTACTCAGCTCAATGTCTGCAACAGAGCAACAGAGTGGCAACTTGCTATGTCTTGTGTAATAACTAGATCTAGGACTGAGAAATGGTAATTCCAATAAAAAGTAGTTGTATTTAAATGTAGTATTTAGGGTTGTTTGACAAGGGGTGGGGCGAGGATGTTAGGCAAGTTATAGGACTTACACAGATACTTTCAACTCGCCAGAAGATATAATCTTAGGAATGTACAGGAATATCCTACAACTACAATAATTTTCTTCCCACTTTGAAGAGAAATTCAACATTTCTTAGAGCTGGATTTTCCTGGAATTATGGAATCATATAATTGTAGAATTAAATAGGATCCTAAAAACTATTCACTCCAACTTCATAATTTATAAATGAGAAAACTAAAATCCAAAGAGATTAGACTTATCAAAGGATACCCAGCTAGTTAGCATCAATCATATCTGAAATCCTGGTCTCTCGACTCCAGCATTCTTCAAATATTCCAGTTATAAGTCCCTGTTTAGGGGCATCCAGCAGCTGTGAAACACACAGACTTTAATTTCAAGTTAAATCAGAGCTCAAGTGCAGATAAACCCAAGGGTTTCAGCTTCAAATTAAACAGATGAGAGAAGTTGTCAGATTATTTGATGAAATTTTTAAAATCATATACTGTTCGTGTTTAAAAGCCTAATCCTCTAGTTTCCATAAGTGAAAATAAGAAAGTAGTGGAATTACTTCCTCCACATGAATTATAAAGCCAAAAACAGAGACAAAGCTAGACCTTTGACTGCAATTGAAAAATGGTGCCCACAAAATGGTAGATGGAATGAGATACCACACCGAGTAATATAGTCCTCTCATTGGAAACAATTGGTGCAGTTTGTCAATTAAAATTAAAAAGTGAGGTAAATGGGAAATCATTAAAAAATGACAGATACCTAGTATAATCATTTTAGTTTAAATTAAAACATGAATGTACTCTTAATCTCAACATATGGATAGACAAATGTCTCTTTAGTTATGTGTCTTGGTGAAACAGTGCAAAGGGCAGGAGAGGTTCGGTACAGGTCACTGTTGGTGAATTCTTACCTATGCACTCACAGTTTCAAGACACCACTCAGGCACAGGGCACAGTAACAATGGGGCTTATTAACCAAAGAGAGATTAGGAAAAAGGAAAGGGTTTCTAAGACCACAAATGGCCATCTGTCCTACTCCAGGTTGTGTCCAGTGTCCTGTAATTCAAATCAAAGCTGCTAATGCTAGATGGTGCTGTCCCTTCAATGAAAGCCTGGAGATGGTGGCACACCAGTATGTAGTTGACCAGAATCCAACTCATGGTAGCAGCTGGAGGTGATCACAGGCAGGTTCCTGAGGTGACACTGAAGCAAACAATAGCAGCGGTCCAAAGGCCAGGCTGGATAGCATTGAACCCTAGACCAGACAATGCCAAATGCAACAGCCCCAGGAGGTGGAATTGGAAGATCAGAAGTGGTGCAGTTTTGAGGTGGCTGGACACAGGTCAGCTATGCCGGTTAGCGCTGGTCAGTAGGTGATGGTGCCATAGACACCAGTGTTAGAACTCTGAGAAATGATGTTGTTTCAACAGCAAACAGCTCTTTTAGAGACTCTAGGAACAGACTGACAGTATTCTTTGAAGATGATATCAGAGGCAGGACCAGAGGCATGTGTAGCTATCAGGTCTCTGAAATTCTATGGAGGTCTTTGTCCCAAATAATTTTCCCCATGAATCTGTCTGAAGATCTTGCCAGGAGTCCCAATGAATCTGACCTAAGACATCTGATGAATGGGGGAAAGCTGCTTATTGCTCTGGCTTCTATCCTCTTCAGAGGCCCCACCTTTTAAGCCTGATTGGTCCATTTAGAATTCCAGCTACTTGATGCCAGTAAATCTCCGACCAGATTGGTCTTTTTACAATCCTGAAAAGGTCTCAAAAACCTTGAATGGCACCATTGAGACCTCAGACCAAATTTGTCCATTGGGAGCTCAAACCTAATTGGTTCATATAAATCCTGGTGTGTAGTCATATGTGAAACCCCACCTGCTCTCCAGACCTGACCAACACTGAGGTCGATCAGCCTCAGGGGAGCAGCAGTAGGAGCTGGCTTCTTAGGTACAGATGCTCATCCATGCGTCCCAAAACCAGGAGCAGTGGGCCTTTCCACAGCTTATGCCAGGTTCAGTCATGAAACTCAGCTCTCTGAGGTGGGCCTCAACAGAGACACTCATGCTCTGTAACATCAGGGAGCCACTGTGGCTCCTGTTACATTAGTTGCTTATCGCTGCAAGTATAGTGACATGAAATAACACAGAATAATTATAAATCTGAAGATCAGAAATCCAAAATGGATCTTGCTGAACTAAAATCAAGGTGTCAATAAGGAGCAGAGCTTCCCATGCAGGCTCTAGAGGAGAAACTGTTTCCTTGCCTTTTATAGGTTTTAAGGGGCCATCCAGATTTCTTGGCTACTTCCCATGTCCAAAGCCAGAAATCACCCCTCTGATCTCTACTTTCATCATTAAATCTTCTTCTCTGGCCCTGATGCTCCTACCTCTCTGCAATTACATTGGGTCCAACTGCATAAACCAGGATAAACTCTACATCTAAAAATTCTTAATTGCATCTGTAAGATTCCTTTGGTCACGTGAGATAGAACAGTCCCAGGTTTGGAGGATTAGAATGTACCTCCATAGTCTCTCTATGGAGACTTCATTTTGCTAACCACAGCATGACTCTGCTGATTGAAGATGAGTTTTATTTCTTTCCTCTATGAATCATGCATAGGTGTATGGCCTATGATTTATACTTTGTGTCTTTAAAATGAGGTAAATTGAAAGACATTTGGAAAGCAACCTGGATAGAATATTCCAGATTTGTTTCTCTTTTTTTATGATGTTTATCCCAGAACCAATTTGAGATTAATTTTTTATGTGATTTCTTTAGGTTTTATAGATACAATTCTCTTTCCTTTTGCACTCCTGTCACTGATTTGGTATTTATAAATAGTATTTACTTAAGTTACACAGTTGCAATAACAGGTACTCCTCACTTAAACAGCTTTAAAGTCAAACAGAACTTGATAGCAATTACGCCATTGTGGAGTACAAAGATAAGCAGGTTGCTGGCCAGATGCCTACTAACTGCTGATCCTCAGTGTCCTGAAGAATAAATGCAAAGTTTTCTTCCTTTGGTAGGTTATATGTGTTGGGGTTGGGGGAGGGGTGTACTGAGAGGAGCTTCTGTTAAGTATTTTGTGTACACGTGGCATTCTACAGATACAAGGAATCATCATTATTTCTGCTTTTCAGATCTGGCATTAAGAATTATGCAAACATGGGCCTCCCTGGTGGCGCAAGGAGTAAGCACTGCACTGTGAAGCAATCCACAGCCTCTGCAATATGAGTTCGATCCCCAGCCAGCCAGGAAGCAACCCACATGGCGCAGCAGATCTCTCCTGTCTTGCCCGCTGCTCCCTTCAGCAGTGTATTTCAGTCAGTCTGCCTGTTCTGTTCCCCACTCTGTCTCTGGTGAGTCCTCTCACCCCCTGCATTTCTGGCCTGTACCCCAGCTCTGGTATGCATAAATAAATAAATCTTAAAAAAAAAAGAATTATGCAAACAGGCATTTATGATTGGATATGGATGGTACATGAAAGAAAAAAAGAGCCTAGAAACTAGCCTGATGATTAGGGAAAGTCAGGGAAAAAAAGAAAAAACATTTTGCTCAAATCAGGATAAAATCTAGAGTTAAATGAAGTTAGTTAATAAATTTTCAACCAGTGAAGTCTTCAATTACATTTAAGTGTTTGTTTCTTTTATCGATCTATTTTTAAGTCCATCCACTGTGTTTCTGAAAATTTAGATTTAGTTGTCTTTCTAAAGAGCTATTTTTAAAAAATATTTAATTTACTGGAAAAAGTGTACTGAACCCTTCATTCAAATGACCTATCTTTAGGAGGCTGAGCTATTTGGCTCATTAAACTAAAAATGTATCTGGGACTTCTCAGGAAAACATATTTTAGCTCAAGCTGAGTAGTGTAGGGTAGAGACAGCACTAATATTCAGAGATTGAAAACACACAAAAAATGTAAAATGTGACATTACATGCAACAGAAGAGCCAACTTCAACTTTTCACAGTTACAATAACAAGTGCTTCTCTAAAGTTCAAGGATCTAAACTTGAGGGATCTTCCCACAGATGTGTTCTTTTGGCCTTGAGCTCTTTTGTCTTGACTGCTGAATCAGGAGCTGTATCCATCCACCAGCTTGTTAAAGGTGGATAAGGGAGAATCTAAGTGACCCAAAGAGGATCAACTTCTAAGCATAAATTATACTCACCAGCAAAGACACAGGTTTCTTTATCCTTACCCAAGTGAAAACAAAGCATAGCTTCCATATCAATTTCCTAAGGTGGCCGTGACAAAGAACCCCATACTTGGTGGCTTTTAAATAACAGAAACTTATTGTCTCTCAGTTCTGGAGGCTAGAATCTGAGATCAAGGTTTTGGCAGGGCCATCCTCCCTTTCAAAGTTCTAGGCAAGGTGTCTCCCCTAGCAGCTGGTGTTTCCTTGATTATGACAGCATAACTCCAGTCTTCTCATGACAGTCTCCCTGTATGTATACCTATAAACAAATTTCCCCTTTTAATGAGTTACATTGGATGGGAGTTCAGTCTACACCTGCATGACCTCATCTTAATAATTATATCTACAATGACCATATTTCCAGATAACCTCATTTTCTGAGGTTAGAATTTTAGCATGTAAAATTTTGGTGGACTCAGTTCAACCCATAACATTCTCTATCAAGGAAAGTATCATTATCTTAAACTTCATATTAATTTTCCAAATAATGTTTAATGTTAATAACCAGTACATAATCAAATTTAACCAGGTAGTTTAGTAAATATCATAATCATAAAAGTATAGTGAGAATCAATATACAAAGAAACAGATTAATGAAATAAAGCTTGGTAATTAAAATTTTTAAAAACTGGTGAATTTTGTCATTAGCTATGATTAGGAACCGACATTACCAGTAAGAAAAAAAAAAAAAAAAACTGATAGTGAACATGGGAATATGAGAAACAGAAAAAAAAAAATCTTAAGCCAAGGGACTAACTAAGTATAAGGAGCTATTGCAGACCTCAACAGATCTTACATGGTTATCAGGTGACAAGTAATTATCAGAGTAGGACCCTGACTGACAGGGGTCCTATCACACCTCAAACATCTGAGCACCTTTTGTGTTATCTTTGGTATCAGAAATGAATCTTACGTTTCTATCTCTATGGTGGTGATGATTTAGAGATAAAGTTGGGTGTGGGAAACAAGTTCATTTATCCAGTAAGGTACAAAGCAATATGTCTCTTATAGTGTGCATTTACATAAAGTACAAGTACAAACTTTCATTCAATGACAGATAAAAACATTCAAAAACAGGCTAAAATGTAGAATGTATTCATTCCCTGTATGCAAGAAAACTAAACATGAAAAAAAAAAAATGCATCTTAAAAAATTCCAGGGATTCTACAACACTTCCTACTTAACAAGTTGTCTTTTGGTTAAGTTGTTTATGCTTGCTTAAGAATCACTAAAACTTGTCATTTTTCTATGAGGTATCACTGACCCATAATTATTAAATAATCTTTTGGATAGTTTAAGTGCTCACAGCTTTTAATTTCCTTTTTTTAAATACCATCATTTCCCAGATGTGTAACATATAGTTCCACGTGTTAGTAAATAGAACTTACTTTACTGAGGGTCATCAGCGTTGTAGAGACAAATGCTTTGGAATATCGTCGACTCGGTATGAAACATGGATGAGCATCTATAATACATCTGAGAGTGAATTCTATTCATTTGTCTTTTTCATATAAGTAGGATTTGCAGAATGTGCTGTTGCAGAGCCTCCCACACTATGTACTTACTAAAGTAATTACTAAATTAAAGACATAAAAACTATTTCTTAGTTTGCTATTTTGCCTTCAATCAAATTATCAGTTCTAATATACTTTTTAACTCACTTAGCTTTAAATTTATAAGGAAATGTCATCTTATCAACCATTATAATATTACTAATAAAGATTATGAATATATAATCACATTGTATTATTTTTTCATTCTCTCATAACCAAAAATAGAACATTGCACATTGGTATTTTTTTCAGTATCTGATTTATTATTTGGGGCATTAGGTTACAATTGACAGAAACCAAGCACAAAATAACTTAAAACTATAAAAATCACTAATTCATACACTTGTAAAGTCTTAAATTGCACATCACACAGCTGAATGTAGAAATTCAAACGATGTCATCAGGTCTTGATCTCTCCATTTTGCAATTATGTCTTCTTTTGCTCAGCAAAAGAAGCTTCTTCTGCTTGACAAATAGCACCTCATCTGAATTGCCCCCAAACTTCAGTATTCATAAGTAGACAATCATTCCATTTTTTTTCTAGTTTTTGTTTTTCACTTTTCCCTAAAAGGTTTCCCTCTAAGAATTACATCTATTATGTTGATATTGTATCTTCTAAAAGAGGTATTACTTAAACAAAGATTGTTAAGTACTGTAATTGACAATAAGTATACTGATTATGGGCACCTTTTATTATGCTATATAACAAGAAGGAGAAACATGTTCATTAGCTTGAGAATAAGGATTTTCTATGGTGATGACTTTTTGCTGCAAAACATCTGATAAAATAAGCAAAACAAAATAAAAAACAAACAACAACCACCAAAACCCAGCATTCTCAGTATTTCAAAATCCCTAGGCTAGAAAATCAAAATCAACTTGATTGAATTTTAATTTTCCTAAAGATATTTCAGTATTAAGTAGGCAAAATGCAAAATGCACTTATGAAAATTTGTGTATAAAGAACAATTTGTTTAATGATCATTGGTATCCTACTCCAAAATACAAACCTAGTAACCTCAACCTAGTAACATGTATTTTATTATGAACTGAGGTTTTTAATTATAATTTTAAGGCAATCATGGCAATATTGATCAGTACAATTCAGTCTCAAAAAGGCATTTTATAAATTAGACAGCTATTTTTAAAATACTGTCAGAGTTAAATAATACATTTCATAATAAACTATTTTAGAGGAAAATAAATTGATTTTATAACAAGAATAACATAATCCTAAAATCCTGTATATTAGTGAGATGAGAATTTTTTCCATATTGAACTTTCAACCTGAAATGAAAATGTTCATGTAAATGTTATGTTCATGTAAATGTTATGTTCATGTAAATGTTATAAAAAATTACCAGATAGTTTTTAGTCCATTGCCTGAGACCTAGCATTTATAGTAAACAATATTTTAATCTCCACTTAGTAAAATTAATAGAATTCTATTTTCTATACCATCTTGAGATCTGAAACTGAAACCGTGATGGTCATGAGGATATCATTTCCTATCTCTGTTTATCTTGCAAGAATAGCAAGGTAAGCTTGCAACAATGGGACAAAAAGATACTACCTATTTCAAGTGATGGGGGAAAAATGGTTTTTCATCAGTTAACATGTGGTGTTTTAGAATGTAGACCCAGAAAATTGTTCATTACCCTAGAGGTGTCTTCCAGAAGACAGAAAAAATGGTTCATCTGACAACATTCAAAAGCAAGGGGTGTTCAGTGTTGTTGCAGTTCTAGACATCATGATATAGCAAAAAGTGTCCACCAATCAAGGACTACCAATTTGCATTTTCATAATTGTTCTTCAACACCCATAAATACTATCCAAAGCTTCATCCTCTGGGAGACTGATTGGAGACCCTTGCCTTCATTCTCCTGCCGGGTGACCTTGTTTTAAACTTCTTTCTTCAAAGCTGGTAACATGGTTTTTTGGCTTCTCTGCCCCCAGGCAGCAGATACACATTTGGCAACAAAAGTATATGCAGAAAATCAAAATATTCATTTCCACTCTGTTACTTGAATCAACAAACCTCAGGACATCTGTATTTAAAATGAAAATTTGTGATTTATCCCAACAATAATTCTCATTTACAAAGGAACCATTAAAATTAGTAGTATTTCATTTGTTATTGAGTAATAACAGAAACATTACTGAAATAATAATAGAAAAGAAATAGAATAGAAAATCATCTATACATGTGAATACAAGTGACAAAACATCTTCACTTACTTTGATATTTTGTGATGTTCAATTTTATGTGGAAGAAAAAAAAACAGCAAAGTCCAGTCTATTTGATTAAATTGTAGTGATCATCAAGAGCTGTTTCAAACACATAGCATTCATGGCTACATGAACTTGACATTTGCTATTACAAATACTGAAGACAGTAGAAGCAGCAATTCCTAGTGCCAGGCATTTGGCCTTTAAAATAGGAAATAACTGTAGCTTTCCATATAAGTAAATATTAGGGATATGTATAATGATAAATACCATATGGGGATGTTACTCTAAGGTGACTTTTTGTGATGTTCTTAAATTTACATTATCTGGGCCAGTTTGCTTCCCTAGTCATGCTTTAATGAGATTTGATTTCTCTTGCACTGTGCTAATGTCTGTCATCTACTACTGGAGATTCAAATGTACCACAAACCTGGAGAGACTGATAAGGGAGTAGTTAAGTACTGCACAAGGAGGGGCCTCGCTGGTGGTGCAAGGGATTCAGTCTCAGGACTGTGAAGCAGCCACTACATCATGAGTTGGATCCCCAGCCAGGAAGGTGACCCACCTGCAGAACTCTCCTGTCTCGCCCAGTGCTCCCCGCTCTGTCTCGGGTGAATTCTCTCACTTCTCTGCACCTCTGTCCTATACCCCAGCTCTTGTATGCATAAATAAATCTTTAAATAAAAAGAATCGCTCAAGGATATTAGGTCTCTTAATCATTATTGTAAACTTCTACTACGTAGTATCACTCTTGTAATTGCTATTAATCTACAGATATCTATATATATCTATTTATCTCTTGTTTATTAAATGATATCCTTATAACACCATAAAATCCATAAAACCAGAGACCACTTCTGACTATTACTCATCACTGTACATTTTTATTTACTGCCTACTAGTATAGTGTCAAGAACAAAATAAATATAAAACAAATATTTGCTGAATGAATTCATTAATGAATGCAGCAATTCTAACTAGCTTCCTAATGCACCTTCCCAGTTCTGCATAACTTCATATGACTCATAAAAGATAAGTTGGAAATGTAGAGTAGATCAGCATTTACCCGATTTTTCATTTATAATGAACAGAGATCTGTAGTAATATTCTTGAGGTACCAGGCAATCATGGCAATATGGAGCAGTGCAATTCAGCCTCCAAAAGATATTTTACAAATATGACAGTTATTAGGCTTTCCTTGATAGATTATTGGGCTTTTCCAATGGAGAAACTGATTCAGAGGTTTGAAGTGGAACCCTAGCATGCATATTTTAAACAACCTCCTCTAGGTTATCCTTATAATGGAGCAATACCATAGAAAGAGTTTATAATATCTTAGAACCATGATTCTATAATGTTCTTCTCTATTCAGTGACCGAAGGACCTATGGGATCCTAATAATCCCCAGTGTTGTTTTTTATTTTTTTTTCAAAGAAATGTTTCCATTATTGTATCTCTTTCTTTTTTTTTTAAAGATTTATTTATTTATACATACACGAGCCGGGGTACAGGGTAAAGGTGTGGGGGGTGAGAGGATTCACCAGAGACAGAGCAGGGAGCAGAACAGGCAGACTGACTGAAACATATTGCTGAGGGGTGCAGTGGGTGAGGCAGGAGAGGTCTGCCGTGCCATGTGGGTAGCTCCCTGGCTGGCTGGGAATTGAACCGGTGCTGCAGAGGCTGTGAACAGCTTCACAGCACAGCGCTCAACCTGCTGTGCCATGGGGGAGGCCCTAGGAAATTGTGTTTTAATGGCATGTGTAAACATAAGACTTACAGTAGACATTTGTTGTTTTATTTTCTTAGCACCTCTCCCCTCTCCTGGTAACAAAAGGCAAATTTTGCTTTGAAGGAAGCATTTGTAATTACACGGCATGGCATAGATACAATTGAACTCACCTCCAAATTTTAAAGTGTAATATTGATTGAATCCTACCCCTCTGGCTAAGCTAATTGGTTGAGGACAGGGTATAGAAAGTAAGCAGAGACAGTGAAGCACAGGAAATGTTTGCATCTCTTTTCCATGAAATCTTCCCTCTGCTGATGAGATATGAAGATTCAAGGTGTAAAACTACTGGAGTCATTTTGGGGCCATGAAGTCCACTGAGGACTATCAGGGATTGTGTATGGAATTTCAGAGTGAAATCAACATACTAGAAAAAGAAAGTGAGATTGCTTGAGATTGACTGACATTCCTTGACAACTCCTAAGAGTTTCTAAGTTCCAGTCCCAATTACAGCCAGCCCTGACTTGCCTAAATACCCTCCATTGTTTATGTCAGTTTGAGCTGGGGTCACTGTAAATTGAAACTTAAAGATTCCAAATATATGTAAGATTCATGACTGTGATAGGATATAACCCTCAGTGGTCCAGGGACAAAGATATAGAAGAACTGGGAAGTCAACAATGGAGCCAAACGTGTACATATATACTAGCACAACTTCCTGAAATGCCAGCATTTTGTACAAGAAATAAAAAATAAAGTTCCTTTAATAAGGAACACCACAGCCTACCCAGGAACCTCATTTTCCAAACTAGAAATCCATAAACATAGTCTAGCAAAATATTTTTGTCTGATATGCCAATTCATTTTCTGAGATCTCAGAATAATAAAAAATGGAAATCACCTTTCATTATGCATTTCACTAGTAGCCTTATTGGAATGAAAATAAAATGACATGAAATCAGGATTATCCCAGAAAATTCAGGACATATGGTGACCATATCTAGGGAACATCCACCTTGTTTTATTGGAATAAATTATTGTTAAAATGAACATACTGCTAGAAATGCTGTTACCAGTCTGCAGGTCATAAAGATAAAAGAGCTAAACCAACCTCTCAGTGCTGAATTGGCAAGTGAAAAGATGTATTCTGCACACAATAGGTATGCAATGAATATATCTGACTGACAAGAACCCTGCTAGGACTAGCAGTGAGCTATTTAAGCCCTGCTGTTTCTTGTGGACTCTGCCAGCCTTGGCTGCAGAGTGAGGATTCTGTGGTCATTAACATGAGCCCCAAGCTACAGCACTTCTACTACTTCTAACTTTCGTAAGCCCCAGAGTCAGGTGCTCTCATCAGTGGCTGATAAGTGCACAGGGTCTGAAGAAAACACTTTCCTACCTGATTATTTGTTGGATGTTAATTTAACTGTGCCTGTGTCAACAGTCTCGTTACTATGGAATTTGTAAATATATTCACTAAACTGTAAAATGATAGACTTGGATTGAAATTGACCTGCTTTTAACCTATGTGTTTTAGGCATCTGGTAACTAAACATTCTGCTGTACAACACAAATCAAAGTAGATCAAACCAAGCAGCTGAAAATAAAAATAAGGGCAGTTAAGTCTTTCAAAATCTGGGAGATATTAAGAAACAAAATAGAGACTACCTTCAAAAATCCAAATCATGAAAACTTTTTAAAATTTACTAAAAAATGTAGATATGTATGTATTAACATCTGTTACACAAATATAGACACACACACACACACTCACATTTCAAACTGACTTCAAGTATTAATCAACAAAAGATAGCCAAAGCTTAGCTTTCATAAGATAAACCAGTTCAGTTTGGTAGAGAACAATTATATTTCCAGAAATGAAACCATGAGCTATGGTTTTATGAAATATTTGCAGAATTGATGGCACGCACAATACTTACACTTAAGTTTCACCATCATATGATGACCAAAGATCACATTTTCTTGAATAACCAAATTCAACATCTCACTTTCTCACTCTGCACTTGCTACTTGAAGTACGGAGAGTTGGATACTGATACAGCACTGAAGGACTTCTCTCTCTTTTTGTGCCAGCAGATAAACTCTCCCAGTTCCTTTATTTGCCCTCTGGGCTTACCAAACTTTGTTTTCTTACATTCGGAGGGATAAGAGCATCAACTGAATTGCTGACCACCAGGTGATAGGGAAAGCAGCCATCATCAGTCAAAACCTCCAGGCACTTGCGTTGCAAGGAGGGGCGCGCTGATCCTTGCCCACTCCCCCCTTCTGCTCCCTTGTAACTGTATAACTCCCCTTGCACTCTGCCAAAGAGCAGGACACTGATCTTTCAGACACAAATCTGCTGCCTTCCTCATGTTGTCGACAAATTAAACAGCTTTCCTTCTCCTCAAATTCTGTTTCCTTTTATTGGCCAGGGGAAACCCAGACCAGCATTTGGTATCAATCCATGATATCAGATTTGAAAGAAGGAAAAGTTTATTGCAGGTGGACAAGCAAGGAGGTAAAAGAAAAACTCAAATTTGTCTTCCCAAATAGGTAGAGGAAGGGGTGTATATTGGTTTGAGGAATGGAATTAAGAACAAAGGAGTTAAATTTTCTTGACTGAGGAGTAGGTTAGAGGCAAAGAAATGTGGACTTGGTTGAAGTTCATTGGCTGGTTACAGGGAGGTTCATACATAGAAAAGTGTTGTTACAGGGCAACCCCAATGTGAAATGGGTTGGCCTAACTGTGGGTCCTCACCCGCGTGCTTATAAGAGATTTATAATGAGACTCAAACGCAGGCACACACAAAAAGATTAATGAAGGGTTTATTACAAAAAAAAAAAAAAAAGGAAATGAAGAAAGGACTAACTCAGGGAGAAAGAGAGAGGTATATTGGTGAATGTAGCTTACCAGTTTTGCTGAGCTGGGACCCCAATAGTACACTGAAAGCTGGAGAAAAACAAAGCAACCCCAAGACCCATATGTCTGGTTCTATACTAAACCTGGTTGCTTAACCCCACCCTCAGTTCCCAGCAATCCTCCCTTCGGTGGTGATGACATTATGGGATTTGTAGTCTTTAGAGTCTTGGACCTCTTTGATCTGTGGTGGGGGTGGGTCCATAAAACCTGTTTGTGGAGTTTGTTCAGGACATCCTTTTCCCCCAACAGTATAAAGAAACATTTTTCTTAAGATAACCGGAGTTCTGGGCCTCCTTGGTGGCACAAGGGGTTAAGTACTGCACTATGAAGCAATCCATAGCCTCTGCAGCACTAGTTCGATCCCCGGCCAGCCAGGGAGCAACCCACATGGCAAGGCAGTCCTCTCCCATTTCGCCCACTGCTCCCCTCAGCAGTGTATTTCAGTCAATCTGCCTGTTCTGTTCCCCACTCTGTCTCTGGTGAATCCTCTCACCCCCCCCACATCTCTGGCCTGTACCCCAGCTCCTGTACACATAAATAAATATGTCTTTAAAAAAAAAAAAAGATAATCGGAGTTCTAAATTTCCATTGGTGAGCCCCTTACCTCTGAATATCCTTCCTCTGTGCTGGCCACACTGAGCCTCAGCTCAAGATTAATCACATCTGTGCATGCTCTGGCTGGGCCATTTGCTCCATTGTTTGTAAAAGCAAACCTCAACAAGAAGTTTCATAAATTTTTTGGGGGGGTGGGGAGCAGTCAGAAAACAAGTTAGCCCTTTAAATTGGGTTTCGCCACCTGCTCATGAAAGAACCCAGAGTCCCACCTCCATAAATTGTCCTTGGTCATTTCTTAGCATTTCTCTTCCCATTTCCTATGAAACTTTTTTTTCATTTGTTCCCTCAGGACTTTTGACAGTGTTAGGAATAAATAGCATTTATTGTTTATTATGTACTTCATAATATGCTAGGTTATTTCAAATACTTTCTCATTTTTCCTAACACCAAGAAAATAGGTGCTATTTTCAGTTATTTTGCAGATAGAAAAACTGAGGTTTAAGTTCATAAGCCAATAAATGACAGAGCTAAAACTCTAGTTGAATTTTAACTCAGGCTGATTGCAAATCCTATGAACTATATAACTGATCTTTAGCTATTACCTTTGAATTACTTAAAAGAATTTAAAAATTCCAACAGCAGTTATAAGGTAAAATACCCCATCTACATGTAGTTCAGATCTATTTATGAAATTCTCCTGCTAGCTAACCTAAGTTTAAAAGAAAAGGTAAAATGAACTGCAACAAATAATACTTGTGACTTTTAGAATTGATCAATTATAATTAGACAGATTCTGGTGGTTCAGACTCCAAAAGAACACACTGAACTTGTGTTTTGCCCATTTTAATAATGATTCACCAGACTTTATATTTGATTCCATCTGAAACTCATCAACGCTATATCCAGGACATTTCTTTTTCCTTTATCTGCCAATTTCATGTTCTTGCTTTGTGCTTTTCCTGTAAAAATACTAATGATTTTGGAACACAAAGACTTTGATGGCAGTGTTCTGAGTATACAGTATTATTTGAGGTTGCTTTTCGGTTTTACCTACACACATTCAGCTTTTTCTTGCCTTTGTTTTCCTCATATTTCCTGTCTCCTCTCATAATGTCCCATGGTACCCTTTCTTTCTCTGGTCCCAAGATCATTTCTCATTTATACTTAAGGTTAAACGCATGGTTATGTTACAGAAAGATCTAGATACTACACTCTGAAATGATCTTTTGCACCTTCCAGCTTTCATGAAACCAGGTGTGATACACTTGGTGCTTTGATTAGATAAAGTACAATAAATGCAAGAACTTTCATGGTAACGCTATGTTTTCTAGTAAATCAAGTACTACTTTTAATCTAGCAACCAAATAAAACAAATTTAATAACTGGTTATAAAATCCCAGACTTCTTATTCTCTCTTCATACTCTATCAAAAAAAAAAAGATAAAGATTTTCTCATAGTTAGACACGTCCTTTCACCTCTGTACTAATGCAGTAATTTATAGGAAATATTTATCATTTATCAACCCTCCTTTTCAAGTCAAGCTCCAAAACACGCTGTTGATTTTGTCAGGCATTCTCAGATATGCTTGCCTCCCTCTTCCTTCCTTCTCTCCCCCCTTGCCCTCTGCTGCGTGACAAGGTGCTACAGACTGGAAGTCTAGGTTGCTGGAGCAGTTCTAGTGGCTCTAACATCGACATGTGCACTAGATGTACATATTTTATTATTACCTTTCCTCCCCAGCCAAGACTGTCAGAGGAAACATGGCAATTTTTACAGCTTTCTGCTAAGTGTCAGGCTTTGCACTTCAGAAATATTTGATAAGTAGAGCATAAGTTGCAGGAGCACATCCATGCGAACGGCAGATACACAATATAACTTTAACTCCCCTATTAACTTTTTCATTTCCCTGCTGAAGTTGTTTCTGTCCATATTTTTACTTCAGCTGGGCTGAGTGGGAGAAAGAACTCAAAGGGAGGTCGAAGCAGATGGTTGTCACAAACTGCATACGGCAATTGAGAATTAGTGTGCAAGCATATGCAACCTGGTACAGTATGAAACATTCCAGCATATGAGTGCCGAAATAAATCAAGCCTGGAGAAGATCGGGATGGTAAAAAGATGAGCTCTTCTTTCCCTGTTACATATATATATTTAGGCCTTTGGAATTCATTAGGATATGTTCTCTGTTTTCAGTAGGCAAGTTAACACCTAAATCGAACAGATTCATGTAGATTCTGGTATCTCGCCTTTTTCTCTCATCCACAGTGTGCTTTCTGAAAAGAAATATTTCTGAAGAGATATGGATCTTTTTCAGATAAAGACGATAAGAGATTACGGCATCCGCTTGCCTGGTTAAATTCAATCGATATGAAATCTACTTATCAGATATAGTGATTTTCATTTACTTCCCAGTGCATTAACAGCTATGCACTAGGCACAAAGTTTACATACAGGTGTCATGTAGATTTTTGACTACTGGTGACCTACCTGTGACCAATCTCTTGAAAGCAATTCATTTACAAATGAATGCATTTTCAAGAGTTTTTCTGGTGATTGGTGAGAGAGGGACAGATACCACAGTAGTTAGCAGCCAGTAGTGCCAACTTCGCAGTCTGGAAATCTTTATGGTAGTAGTAGAATGAGAGGTAGCAGTGCTACATTGCTTTTTATAGTTATAACTAGTTGATAATCATCCTCATTAGTACTCCTGTGAATCCCAGTAAGGGAGAGAGTGTGTGAAAATAGTCTTTCCCCTAATTTTACAAATGAAATAGAGAAGGAGGTTTTAATTATTAGTTACTCATCTTCTCAGAAGCGCAAAGACCAATTCTGGGCCAGGGGTGGTCCTGGTGAGCCATCTGCTGCCCTGCCCCGGTGGGCATGGACTTTCGTGGCCGCACCTAAGGCCAGATTGGCACAGAAGGACCCACGTGCAGCCTCGGCTCCTGCAACCGGTGCCCGCCTGCCCACAGCCTCCTCTAAACTTGCTCCCCTTGAGTCTGAAAGAAGCTACAGTTGTTTACAAGATACTTCCTGCCATTGCCTTTTTGCTTTGTTTCCCTTCCCATCTAGGCTTCTTTGTGAAAGGTGAAAGAAATGTAAGATGTGAAAGAAAGAGAAAAGGGGGAAGTAATAAGCATTGGCTCAAGAATAAATATTGAATTACATATTGGTAGACCAAAACACAAATCAACTCCGAACTACAGGAGTCCACCAACATGCACATAAATCATTTATAACGATAATCCAAGACTAGGTCCAAATCTCATTAAAGTATATGAATCCTTAATCTATTTTGGCAAAAAAGCGCCAATACACATTTTTTCTTTTTATCATAAATTACAGTTCTGTGGCACTGTGCAAATATTACCAAGCTGTAAGACAGCTGTGCTCCATTAAAATGTGTAATGGTCGCTGATTTCTTACAGCACATGGTCATCAGGCTGAATCTACAGCCAGTAATTAGGAAGATGAAATGTTTAATTGTGCCTTAATTTTGATAAAATTTATCTGTCACACATCCCGCAGCCGAGCATTATGCTCACAAATCAATGTCATCAGGCCGAGCAGGAACTCAAGCACCAGACTCTTGTCCCTGACAGATTCATTTGAATATGTAACTGCTCATGATGAGCAACCAGGCTAAGGAAGAAAGTAAAAACTTTTCCTGTTGACACTATTCTGGTGCCGTGTCTTGGTACTTCCTCTAAGGAAAAGTAAGACTCAACAATAATTCTACTCTACTTCTTAACAGCCATGTCTGCCTCGAGTCTTCATCATATAAAGAAGTCTATTTTTCCGGTCTTAAAATAAATAAATATAGGGAGAGAAAATAGATGGAAAGAAAAGGGAAGAGAGGGGAAAGAAAAAAAGAGGTTAGTCATGTACCCTAATATCTCTTTCAGTCCTGTACCCTAATATCTCTACTTAGGGACAATCTGTAAGATAGGCAAGAGACATTGGTATAAACTTTGTAACTAAACATCCATCAATTCATAAGATTGTCAGAACATTAGCAAAGAAACTCATCCTGTTCATACATAGGGAAATGGAAAACCAGAGAGATTTGGGCACAACGACTTGAGCAGTTCAGATTATCACTGTGCAGTTACAGTTAGGGTAACCTCTATTTGACAGAGAATTTCGTAATCCTTTTTAGCAGTATTTACAAATCATAATGTTGAATTCATTTTTCAAATAGCAAGGAGACATTATTTTAAGCAGAGGGAAATGCAAGTAAAATACCTGCCAGTACTGAAAATTAATTTGTGTCATGTTTTCCCCAAAATCAAATTAGTGATCATCTTTCTCACCCACAATAAATATGGCTCATTATCCCAGAGAGCTTAAAGAGCATATGTAGGAATGTACATTACATTTTTATTTCACAGAACTATGAAAATAGAAACAATTGAGGAACATCATGGCAAATGTTGTGGGACAGGGGTGAAGACAGATAAGAAGAAAGGGCAACTTGAAATCAAGGTGGATTATGGCAGCAGGCACAGCCCAGCCCAGGTCACTGGAAAATGGGGAGTTTGCAAATGAAGTTTTCTCAGACCAGCAAGTTAGAATCTGAATCGAGTTTTAAAATCCTCTTATTAGGCCAAAATTTTGCCAAAAGACACCATTAAGTTTTCTAACATCACTCATTCTTCATCAGTGAATTAATGAACCAGGCAAAAAATTCAGAGCATGTCGCTTACTTTAAAGTAAAATGAGTCTGAAGATCAGGAGTAATTTTAGAAGAGTCGTCAGGGAGAGCCAAATGGCATTAAGCTATAGCCTGCTAACAAGACGACTCATTAAAACACTTTTCTAAACTTAGCCATGGAAATAAGTCCAAGCTAAAGATATCATATTCCCCATTCCCTTTTGTACTATTTTCATGGGCATATATAGTCAGGGATTGGATAAAAGGGTGATATTCTACTAGGAGAGTTGAATTTCATCCCACTAGCATACCACATAGGCTAAACAGAAGTAGGACTAACCAAGAGGAAACAAATGACTTAAAGAATAATAGTAAGTAATTGGATCTCTTCTTCATTTATTGTCTTTTTTGGTGTTTAGAGAGGTTAAATTTTCCCACGATAATTTAAGAAAAATCAAACCTGGATGCTGAGGATTGACTAACTCATCAACCATTCTAACCCCCTGTAGTGGTCCTCTCTTTTATCTTAGAAATTCCATTTCCCAGACTTTCTTTTTGAAGGGAGGGTTCTGTGTAAGATATAGATACTACTGTTTAGACACACTTATGTGAGATAGGGGTTGCATGAAGAGAAAGACTGGGTGCAGGATGTTGTTTGGTGGGGCGGGGTGGGGGGGCACCAGAATGTGACAGAAGCTGTAGGATTTTCCAGCTGTCATGGTGGTAACTTCCCTTTTGTATAGCAGTTTTCTTATCTAGCAACTTCCTGTTCAGGGCAGAGGTGACTTCCCAGTTCTGCAACCTCCTTTTCCAGCACAGGCTGCAGCTGTCTTACAGGTGCTGTTCTGCAATGTTTTTGGGGACTTCCTCCCTTTCTGCCTCAGTTATCTACAGTGAATTCCTCATTAAGCAACAAAGAACCTCCATCTATATACCTGCCTTGTATACCTCCCAATCTAGTGCTCTTTCCACTGCTTCTCACCACAAGTAGAGAAAAATGCAAATTATATATATGGTTTAGAATTTGGAAGAATAAATGACTTGTGAAAACTGTTTTTAAATTATTTCATTGACATATAGTAGAAATAGCAATACATTAAGTAAGTAGGACAAGATTCTAGTACCCTATGATCTGGGGCAAATCGATACCTCTATAGATATATTTAACTTCATCTTAAAAGTAACATACACACAGTAGTATATCTTTTTTTTTTTTTTAATCACCAAGTAGCATTCTATTGTATAGATAGGTGTAAGTCAATAACTTCTACATTCTAACTTTTTAAGTTCTAATTTTATAAGAGTCTATAAAGATTACTTTAAAAACACATTTTTTAAAGATTTATTTTATTTATGCATATAAGAACTGGGGTACAGGCCAGAGGTGTGCGGGTGGTGAGAGGATTCACCAGAGACAGAGTGGGGAACAGAACAGGCAAATTGACTGAAATACACTGCTGAGAGGAGCAGCCAGGAGAGGTCTGCTGCACCATGTGTATAGCTCCCTGGCTGGGGATGGAACTCATGTTACAGTGACTGTGAATAGCTTCATAGGTTGCATCTTAACCCCTTGTGCCACCAGGGAGGCCCTACACTTATTTTAAGGAATATATATGTACTACATATAGACTTACTACATTAAGTTTTGTATCCTTCACTATGCAATTGTTCCCTTTTACCCAACTTTTCAATGATGCACACCTGAAACTTAATATATTACAATGCAAACTTACTTCAATAAAAACAAAAGTACATTATCAGTTCAGTTACCAAACCATTAAACAAGTGCTTCCACTAGAAGTTAAATTTTATTTACATATGTGTTACAATAGGTATAACTGTGGTGCCCTTACGGAAAAACCAGTCTTTTGTCAGAGTTCTTTGATGAAACCGATATGACCTACTGACACGATATGCAGAGGATGTGGACACATTTGTTCCATTTTGACTATCCCATTTGGCCAGAACCACAAATTTATTTTCCAGTGTATCATCTGATCCATATGATACCATCCCCAAAATATACCAAATATTTCACATATTTATGTTTTTATGATATCAACATTGACAAATGAGAAAGTTTCCTGTGTTCTTATTATACTTCACACTTGACGGAATGTGCATCTGTCAAAAGTTGCAATGGTTGAAAAGTTAACGAAGTTAGTAAATTCATTGATAAATGAAACTTCATTTCATCAACACACAATTATCAAACAAATATTTACTTATTTGGACATTTACTCTTTGTTAGGCAGGATAGTAGGTCTTACAATCTGAAGAATACAATCTACCCTAGTGGGCCACACAACACAGGAGAGAAGCTAGACCAAAAAAGAACTAGTTGCAATTCAGGACAATGATATCTGTGGTGTTGGATGTGTCGAGGTCATGTGGGAGGTTTTTCAGAGTCTTCCCTGAGAGAGTCATTCCCAAGCTACCTTCTGAAGGCTAAAAAGGTGTGTCATAAAAGGGAGAGCTAGAGGTTTTAGAGAGTGAGAACCAGTCTATGAAAAGCATAAATGGACATTTTAGGGGGTAAGGTATATGGAAAAATGCATCAGTCTTAAAAAAAGGTTTAGAGAAAGGGAGAGAAAAAAAGGTTTAATGAAGGAGAGAGAAAAATAAGGTTTAGAGAAGGGGAGAAATGTCAGAACACAATGAAAGAAGTAATATCAATTTTAGTTGCTGTTTTCCAGAGTGTGAAGAATACACTGAGCAAACTAAATGTCTGTCCAACTCTTTGATCCTCCACAATCTTCCATAACACCAAGAAACAAGATCCAGACTATTCTGGAGATGACAGTTGATAGAAGAATGCATTTTCTTTGAAAACATAATTTACCATGTTTACCAATTAATGAGCAGCATCAATACAAATAAATGTTTTACTACATATTTTTAAACTTTTTTATTAGAAGGGCATCATGGATTTGGTTCAGAATTTAAATTAATAGAGAAGGGTGAGAGGTAAACTGGGATATTGAACCCTCCAAATATCTAACTCCTAATTCCTGGAAATTGCCAATGTTATTTTACAATGCAAAATGAATTCAAGTGTGATTAATTTAAGGATATAGAAATGAAGAGATTATCCTGGGTTATCTGAGTGGGCCATAAATGTAGTAAAATCATGTACTTATAAGAGAAGGCAGAGAAAGAATTCACTACAGAAGAATAAGAGAATGTGATGATAGAAGCAAGATGTTACTCTGCTGACCTTGAAGATAAAGGAGGGGGCCATGAGGCAGGAATGTAGGAGCCTAAACTAACTGAAGAGGCAAGGAATGGATTCTCTCCAAAAAAGAAACAGCTAGCCAACAACTTGACTTTTTTTTTTTAAAGATTTATTTATTTATGCATACAAGAACTGGGGTGTAGGCCAGAGGTGGTGGTGGTGGTGGTGAGAGAGGATTCACCGGAGACAGAGTAGGGAGCAGAACAGGCAGATCCACTGACATGCACTGCTGAGGGGAGCAGCAGGCAAGACAGGAGAGGTCTGCTGCGCCATGTGGGTCAGCTCCCTGGCTGAGAATGGAACTCATGTCTCAATGACTGTTGATAGCTAGAGAGATGTGTCTTTAATCCTGCACCACCAGGGAGGCCCCTAACATCTTGACTTAAGCTCAGCGAAACTGATTTTGAATTTTCTACCTCCAGAACTTTGAGAATAAATTTGTGTTGTCTGAAGCCACTAAGTCTGCAGTCATTTGTTATGATGGCAACAGCAGACTAATACAAGGAGCAAATGAATAATTATATAAAATTTCCAAACAAGAGATTGATAACTCATAAACTATATGGAAATCATTGTTCATAGACTGAAATTCTTAGATTGAAATTTTAACCAGACTTCAAATTTTTTCCCACAAAGTTAACAAAATGTTGAAGTTTGTAAAAAAGCATAGCAAATTACTACATAAATTTCCAAAAAGACAGAGAGCCGGAAATGGGAAATAAAAGTAGAATACTATAATTATTCAATAGGTATGTCTTATTCAGTAAGTCTGCTGAGAAATTACTTAAAAGCTAGCAATAGGTTTTGTTTAAATATTTATAATTATTTGCCTTGTAAGAAGATTCCTTCTACAGTGATTCATTCAATAAACATTATTGGGTTAGCCTTTGGGGATAAAGCAGTGATCTAAACAGCTTTGAGCTATAGGTGCTCATATCCTGGCAATCTAGATTTTGAAAATCTGTAAATTTCAATGTAAAAAATGCTCTATTTATGAGAAATAGATACAGTGAGAATAGAAAAGAAACCTAGAAAAGTGGCATGTTTGTATTATGCTAAGATTTTCTAACATTTTAACTCCATGTTATAACGGAGAATTTTATGTTGGAAAATTAATTGATAAACTCAGAGTATCTTTTTTTAATAAAACAATTTAACCAATGATGTGATTATCAATACATTAGTGCCATATTATGTAATTTCTGGCTAGTACACATGGTAGTTTAGAAAATGGCACACATAAAATAACAAAAAGGTAACTTTGATGTTAATTATTTATGTACACTCTATGGAAAACATGAATAAATATTTTAGAGAAAATATATTTTTAAATCTTGAAAATTATGGCAATGTGTGGAAATTTGAGGTTTGCATAATTGGCACTAAGAAATCACTGAAATTGGGTAGCTCGTGAGGGCCTGAGATAATGCTCAGTGAATATTGTCATACTTCACCTTTAAGAATAAATACTAATTTTGCAGCAGGGACCTTTCTTGCTGGAGACTGTGTGAACCCAGCAGAAGGCTCACCAAGGAGACAGAGGTGAGCTGGGAGGCTTGCCCATGCTGGGCGCCTTCTAGCCTGCAGTTCCAGCCCAGAGGGGAGCAGCACCCACCGCTGGGGCAGACCGGGCGTGCAGGGAGCACCTCGCCAGCACCGGCATTTTGCAGCAGGGACCCTTCTTGCTGGAGACTGTGTGAACCCAGCAGAAGGCTCACCAAGGAGACAGAGGTAAGCTGGGAGGCTTGCCCATGCTGGGCGCCTTCTAGCCTGCAGTTCCAGCCCAGAGGGGAGCAGCACCCACTGCTGGGGCAGACCAGGCGTGCAGGGGAGCGCGTCGCGGCACCGGCATTTTGCAGCAGGGACCCTTCTTGCTGGAGACTGTGTGAACCCAGCAGAAGGCTCACCAAGGAGACAGAGGTTAAGCTGGGAGGTTTGCCCACACCGGGAACCTTCTAGCCTGCAGTTCCAGCCCAGAGGGGAGCAGCACCCACCGCTGGGGCAGACCGGGCGTGCAGGGGAGCGCGTCCCCGGCTCTGGCATTTTGCAGCAGGGACCCTTCTTGCTGAAGACTGTAAGAACCCAGCAGAAGGCTCACCGAGGAGACAGAGCAGGGACCTGTCTTTGCTGGAGACTAGTGAAGCCAGCAGAAGTTCCCCAGAGGAGCCAGTGGTGAGCTGGGAAGGTCGCCCAAGATGCCGGCCAGTACCAGCAACACAGTGTCACAAGGAATACGGCAAATTAGAAAACAGGCAGTAGGGAGTAGAAAAACAACATGCAACCCAGCAACTCCTCAGCAACATAGCACACCACAAAAAGAAAACCATCTACCAGATTGCAACGACAGTAACTTGGAAGAACTTCTGAGCCTTCCAGATAGAGAATTTAAAATTGCTGTGATTAAAAAACTGACAGAAGTCATAAAGGAAAACAATGATAAGGGGAAAATAATTAATGACCAGAAGAATGAAATTGAGTCCCTAAAGAGGGAAGTAAAAATAAATGCAGGAGATCAAAGAATTAATGGAGACGCTAAAGAACTCTGGGAAAAGCAGTGAAAGCAGAATAGATGAAATGGAAGAACGAATAAGTACTCTTGAAGACACAGAAATAAAAAGAACTAAAACAGAAAAGGAAGGAGAAGTACGAAGGAAAAAGACCGAAGAAAGACTTCGGGAACTATCTGACTCCATGAGGAAAGGAAATATAAGAGTTATAGGAATCCAGAAGGAGAGGAGAGAGATGTAGGAACAGACAAAATATTCATGGATATAATTGAAGAGAACTTCCCAAACGCTAAGAAGGAGCTGAAAATTGATATACAAGAAGCAAGAAGAACACCAAACTTCCATGACGAAAGGAAAAATACAGCAAGACACATAATAGTAAAGCTCCCAAGAATCCAAGACAAAGAAAAAATAATGAAACTAACAAGAGGGAAGAAACAGATAACATTCAAAGGGAAACCAATCAGACTGACATCAGACTTCTCTGAAGAAACACTACGGGCAAGGAGAGAGTGGAGGGACATAGTCAACAGACTCCAAGAAACAGATGCCAACCAAGAATACTATATCCTGCAAAGCTCTCCTTCCTCTTTGAAGAAAGAATATGGACCTTCCCAGACAAACAGAAACTCCGGAATTTCATTGCGACTAAACCCCCACTCCAAAAAATACTACAAGGAGTCCTAAAGCCAGAACCTCAGAGGGACGGATAACAACAAAAGAAGGCCAAAGAAAGTTATTAAAAGAATAAATAAATAAAATCAAAGGAAAGACAAACACAATGGCAAATACAGATGCTAACATATCAATACTAACTCTAAATGTAAATGGACTAAACTCTTCAATAAAAAGACACAGAGTTGCAGGCTGGATTAAGAAACAAAACCCAACCTTTTGCTGTCTCCAGGAACACATTTAGCTGCAAAAGATAAAATAGACTCAAAGTTAAAGGATGGAAAACAATTCTACAAGCAAATGGACCAAAAAAGAAGGCAGGAACAGCTATACTCATATCAGATAAAACAGATTTCAAACTTAAAAAGATAAAAAGAGACCCCAGTGGTCATTACATTATGATCAAGGGGACAATACTTCAAGAAGAAATAACACTCATTAACATATATTCACCAAACGAAGGAGCACCAAAATATATCAGACAACTATTGGCATCTCTGAAAACAGACATCAGAGAAAACACATACGTAGTGGGAGACTTCAACACACCACTATCAACAATGGATAGATCAACAAGACAGAATAAGTAAAGACACTAAAGCTCTAAATAAGGATCTAGAGTGCTTAGGCTTAACAGACATATATAGAACACTAAACCAAAAAACTCTGAGTATACATTTTTCTCAAGCGCACACGGATCATTCTCTAGGATCGATCACTGGGGCACAAGGCAAACATCAACAGATACACCAAGATTGAAATCATACCAACCATCTTTTCTGACCATGAAGGCATCAAACTAGAAATAAACCATAAAGAGAAGGCAAGGTATTCTCCTACCTCGTGGAGATTGAAACCCACTACTGGAAGTCCACTGGACTAACGAGGAGATAAAAGAAGAAATTAAAAAATTCTTTGAATTGAATGACAAGGAGGACACCAATTTCCTAAATGTATGGGATGCAGCAAAAGCAGTAATAAGAGGAAAATATATAGCAATAGATGCTCACATCAAGAAACAAGAAAGAACTCAAAGAAACAACCTAATCTCGAAACTCAAAGATCTAGAAAAAGAACAACAAAAAAGCCCAAACCAGTAGAAGAAAAGAAATAATAAAAACTAAAGCAGAAATAAATGAAATCGAAACTAAAAAACAATCCAAAAGATCAATGAAACCAAGAGCTGGTTCTTCGAAAAAATAAATAAAATAGATAAACCCCTTGCCAGGCTCACAAGGGCAAAAAGGGAGAAAGCACAAATAAATAGAAT
Organism: Talpa occidentalis; assembly: GCF_014898055.3. NCBI lineage: Eukaryota > Metazoa > Chordata > Mammalia > Eulipotyphla > Talpidae > Talpa > Talpa occidentalis. Next base: position 56,708,139 of record NW_026555331.1, on the reverse strand, counting down.
AATAAATGAAGAGGAGAAATCACAACGGACACAGCAGAAATCAAAAAGAATTATTAATAACTACTATGAACAGTATATGGAAACAAGTTTAACAATCTAGAGGAGATGGACAAATTCCTACAACTCTACAATCACCAAAGCTAGATAAAGAAGAAATAGAACACCTAAACAGACCAATTACAATTAGCGAAATTGAAATGGTAATCAAAAACCTCCCCAAAACAAAAGCCCAGGACCTGATGGATTTACAATGAATTCTACCAAACATTCAGAGACGAATTGGTACCTATCCTTCACAAACTCTTCCAAAAAATTGAGAAGGAAGGTATAATACCTAACACGTTCTATGAAGCCAACATTACACTAAACCAAAACCGAACAAGGACAACACAAAAAAGAAAACTATAGGCCAATCTCCCTAATGAACACTGATGCAAAAATCCTCAATAAAATTGTAGCTATCAGAATCCAACAGTGTATCCATAAGGTAATTCACCACGACCAAGTAGGATTCATTCCAGGGACACAAGGATGGTTTAACATCCGAAAATCAATCAACGTTATCCAACACATCAACAAAAAAGAAATATAAAACCATATGATAATATCAATAGATGCTGAGAAAAGCTTTCGACAAAGTGCAACACCCATTCATGATAAAAGCCCTTGAAATTCTGGGATACAAGGAACGTACCTCAACATCATAAAGGCCGTATATGACAAGCCAACAGCCAGTATCATTCTCAATGGTGAAAAGCTGAAAGCAATTCCATTAAGATCTGGAACAAGACAAGGATGTCCACTTTCACCACTGCTTTCAATATAATACTGAAGTCCTAGCCAGAGCAATAAGACAAGAGAAAGACATCCAAGGAATCCAAATAGGAAAAAGAAGAAGTCAAACTATCACTCTTTGCAGATGATATGATAATATACATAGAGAACCCCAAACTCCACAGAAAAAACTAATTCAACTCATCAATCAGTTCAGTAAAGTGGCAGGATACAAAATCAACACGCAAAAGTCAGTAGCCTTCCTATATACAAACAATAAATCTGAAGAAGAAAAATCAAAAAAACCATCCCTTTTATTATTGAAACAAAAAAAATCAAATATTTGGGAATAAATCTAACAAAGAGGTAAAGGACCTATACAAAGAAAAACTATAAAACACTGTTAAAAGAAATAGAAGAAGACACAAAGAAATGGAAAGACATCCCCTGCTCATGGATTGGAAGAATAAACATTATTAAAATGGCCATCCTACCAAAAGCAATATACAGATTCAATGCTATTCCATCAAAATTTCAATGTCATTCTTCAAAGAAATAGAACAATTATTGATGAAATTCATATGGAATCACAAAACCCCGAATAGCCAAAGCTCTCCTGAAAAAAAAAGAAGGGAATGGAGGCATCACACTCCCAGACTTCAAACTCTACTACAAAGCCATAATCATCAAAACTGCATGGTATTGGAACAAGAACAGACATACAGACCAATGGAATCGAATAGAAAATCCAGAAATAAACCCACAGATTTATGGTCAACTAATCTTTGACAAAGGAGCAAAGACTATGCATTGAGCAAAGAAAGTTTGTTCAATAAATGGTGCTGGAAAACTGGGTCGCTACATGCAAAAGAATGAAGCTTGACCATACCTCACACCATATACAAAAATCAACTCAAAATGGATTAAAGAACTAGACATAAGACCTGAAACCATAAAATACATAGAAGGAAATATAGGCGAAACACTACGTGATTTGCATATCAAAGACATCTTTACAGACACATCACCCAAAGCAGTGATAGTGAAGGCAAAGAATAAACAGCTGGGACTACATCAAATTAAAGAGCTTCTGCACAGCAAAAGAGACAATAACAAAACAAAGAGAAACCCCACCAACTGGGAGAAAATTTTTGCCCCACACTAATGTTAAAGGACTGATCACAAAAATCTGCAAAGAGCTGATGAAACTCAACAACAACAAAGAAAATAATCCAGTCAAAAAATGGACAGAGGAACTAAAAAGAAACTTCTCTGAAGAGGAAATGCGAATGCCACAGGCATATGAAAAAATGTCAACATCACTTGCAATCAGGGAATGCAAATCAAAACTACCATGAGATACACCATCTTACAGCAGTGAGAATGGCACATATTAAAAAACTAGCACAACAAATGTTGGCGAGGTTGTGGAGAAAAAGGAACTCTTTCGCACTGTTGGTGGGAGTGCAAACTGGTCCAACCACTATGGAGAGCTGTGTGGAGATTTCTGGACCTACTAAACATAGAGCTTCCACAGGATCCAGCAATTCCACTCCTAGGTATTTACCCAAAGAACACAGAAACATCAATTCCAAAGAACACCTGCACCCCTATGTTTATAGCAGCACTGTTTTACAATAGCTAAGCTTTGGAAACAGCCCAAATGCCCAAAAATAGATGACTGGATCAAGAAGATGTGGTACATATATACCATGGAAATTACTCAGCATTCAAAAAAGATAAACACATGCAATTTGCAGCAACATGGATGACGCTGGAAGGGATCATGCTCAGTGAAAATAAGCCAAAAAGAAAAAGAAAAATACCGGATGGTCTCACTCATAGCAGGAATCTAGAAAACTTAAATAAGGGACCAGGAAAATGAATAACTATAAGAAAGTGAAAATCAAAATCAACAAAAAATATGAACCAGAGACACTTTTTTTGTGGGGGGTGGGGGGCGGGAGGGGAGGGATTTTGGGGTCAGAATGGGGGATTGGCAATTGTATGGGGAATATAAAAATAAAATTTATTATTAAAAAAAAAAAATAAAACCCAATCTTGATCCAAAAAAAAAAAAAAAAA